>NC_142678.1:19698636-19891136 GCF_964200805.1 Pocillopora damicornis
TTACGCTCTTCGGATGCCAGGATTCAGAGAAGGTTTATTACAGCTATTTTACAGGGTCCCAGGCCTTTCTCGTATCGCCTCAGCAAATCTGCCACTTCGTAACCTTAGGAGAGCGTAGATTAAAGGTAAGAATACTACCAGCATTTCCATTTTATGTTTTGGTTTCTATTGAAATCTTAACACTTGTAAAAAAGAGGAGGAGGAGGAGGTATAGGAATAGGTAATTGATACAGTATAATTTTGCCTTTAAATAGAAACAGTTTAATCAACTTTTTATGGGCCCAAAATTGTGATTATTAGCATAAGAGCTTGACTTGAACCAAAATAAATGTGACTTTTAACAAATCCGAGATGAATAACTCAGAGGGACTCTCCCACCCCCTCCCCCACCCACATTGATTGTGTGAACACGGAAAACAATTTTTTTTGGTTTTATTGAAGAGCACTATGCGCAAAGGAAAGCAATTCAAAAATGTGTGAATAAAAAGTAAAAATCGTATTTACAACCTCTGGAATAACCACAGTTTTTATATGGACGGGAGTGTTTTACCGGGAAATAAAACACTGACGTCCACTATCGTAGTATCAATACGACCACCACATCCAGGAACCAAGAGGTGTATTTTTCGTATGTAACACGTGGCGTGGTGATATTGAGCAACGACGACACGATTCGGGCCTCTTTAAACTTTGCTAAATGAACTTGGTTTGTTTGTTGTTTGGAATATTGATTGGCAGCAAGATTCATTGAGGTAAGTGACGAAGATGTAAATCGGCATTTCCCGAACAACATGAGAAGGAGGAAACCTAGATATCTTCTCGCCACCGAGTAAAATTCTAAGCTTATCTACCAGTGAGAGCAAAAGAGTCCCAAAACGTCGACCTTCTATTTTATTTATCATTTTCTATGAAATGAAGACAAAACGGCTCATCATATAAAAAACATTGCCAATTTTCAGGTGAAAACGTATTCAGCCCTGTAATTATAAGTATGTCATTCCACGGAAGGGTCTGAAGACTGGTTCACACGTGCGACACAAATGGAAACGCAAACGCAAATGGAAATGGAAGCGAGTTCACACGTCCAACGTAAATGCAAGGAAAGAGAGATACGCAAGCACAGTAAAAGTATTTTTCCAAGATGGCCACAATGATTGCGCTTTTGCCGATTCACACGTGTGAGAAGCGAACACAAATACTGGCTTAAGAAGATGAAAATGTTTTTATTACTTAGGTAGACGCTTGCGTTTGCGTTTGCATTTGCGATGAGTGGTTCACACGATCAATTTCTTGCATTTGCAATTGCGTTTTGCTGAGGTCTCCTGGTGTGATTGATTGACAGAGGGAGGTGCGGGTACTAATCCTATTACTCTCTTGGGAAATTAATTAAACTTTTTAGAGGCAGCACAATAGAAATATTATACGTACTTCAAATCGTGTAATAACCCAAGTCAATGTGCCACTTTGGAACTTAAGAACATCTCGGATATATGGTTGAAAAGTTCGAAGGACGCTTGAATTTGATGTGTTCAGACAGCGAGTATTTGTATTGCTAAAAAAGATTTTGTGCCATCAGTTTTTTGCTTTCTTTCAAAGTATAATTAGGGACGGATAACTAAAATGAGGAAAATACACTGAGTAAAATGCCAAATTTTAGTGTCATTTAAGTAAAATTAAACAACTATTAAACCCAAAGACAAATTTAAGCCATGTTTACTATACTTAAACATGACTTAAAAATGTACCTTTGTTTAGGCGAGGTTTAAGCATTCTTAAATGCAAATTAAATCGACATTGAGATTTAAGCTATGTTTAAGTCATTTTAACCGTGCTTAAATCCTTTGAAGGATTTAGGGTTACTTTAAACCACCTTAAATCTAACGTTAAACCTATTGGGGAGATTTAAGGTCTAGTTAAAGGAGCCTTAAATACAACATTAAATTTATCATAATATTTATGCCGTGTTTAAGGACCTTAAAAACACATCAAATCTTTTGGTGTACACCAAGTCTACTTTATTGACATAATCTCTCACCAGAACCAGAAACCATACGAGAGCAGCCTCCAGCAACCTTCAATGAATTAATCATAGATTAATATTAATATTATGTATTTAGTAAAGCCACAATATTTCACGCTACTGATTTTATTGCTTTTTCAATTCTTTGGGTAATGAAACTGTGTTTGTTGATTGTGAACAAGAGACTTGATTTCTTGTGTTGGAAACTGTTTCACTAAAGGAAGGTGGTTGCACAGGGAATTTGACTAACCTGAGCAAATAAGGTACATTTCTTCAAAACCATATAATTTTAGTATATACCAAACCAGTGGACAGTGTTTTTTGCATGCTCTGATTGGCTACTCAAACTCAGGATAGTACATGCATGTGCTATCCACTTCCCAGCTTAAGCTGAAGTGTGAAAAACTTTTTTTTGCAGTGTTCTGAGATATAAATTTATAATTCTTTTATCTCACTGGTTTGGTATATACTTCACAGCTCATTAAATATCCACCACCACTAAGGGGAATAATATTTATTGTTAAATATATTAAAAACAACAACGACATGTGAATGTAGATTGATGTTAATAACTGGCTGGTAAAATAATGGCACGGCGTGAAATAGGGCAAACTGCCATGAGTTTTACATTGTCAAGAGTTAAATAAGCTCCAGCAAAAAGACTGCGTATCCTATAAACAGGCAAAAAGTAGCTTGATGCTCTCGGTTCAAAGTTATTTGCGTTCCACACACAAAGGGTATTAAAACTTCCCAAGCATTGGTTTTGCTGAACAAGGAAACCGGGGTTTCTGAGCATGAAGTGAACAGCTCTGAACTGCAAACGTCACCAGACATCTCTAACTGAACGTTGAAAAGCGCGCGTTTGTATCGAGGACGCGGTATGTCTCGTCCCCAGAGTGAGGCCGAGATCCTTATGCGCATGACAAATACCGTATGAACGCCAATCAAATGTCCAAAACTATAATCGCGGGATATTTGATCTTTCGCTGTCGTTCGTTCACTCGGTCGAGTTTCGTTTTGTTGCGGGCACGTATTTGGATTCTTCCTCGATAGGATGATGGCTGCAAACGATCCAGTTCAAGAGAGACAGCTTGTTCTTATGGAAAGAATGAGTAGAAGGATTGATTCGATTCTCGAAGGGCAAAAGAAACTAGAAGATACGAATGCAGTCCTTCAGCAAGAAAATGCAAAGCTGAAGAACCAACTTGCGAGTCTGGAAGGGCAGGCAAAGAAGAAAGGCAACAAGCGTTCTAAAAGCTCTCGCAGAGAATCAAATGTTGTGATTCTAAATGACTTAAGGGTAAATATTCTTTAATTACTTTAAGGATATAAATTTTTTCAACTTTAGTACCGTTAAGTTGTGTTTCAGAGTTTCAGTTGCGGTGTATCAGAAGCATAAAACGTGTCTTCAGAGACACCGCCATTCCGCCATCACGCGTGTTCTGTATTAACTTAAAGCACAATATTTGTAGATGTTGGTTCTAGTGCTTATCACAAAGTTGGAACATCCTTGTGCTGAATTCTTGTGCCTATTTTGCAAGCATTTAGCAAAAATACTGTTTACCCAGTTTAAAATTCCACTGTGTACTGTTTACCCAAAAACCCTGCTGACCCTGATTAAAGAAATAAACAAGTTTGTGGTTTGAATTGACTTTTGACATATGATGTTCTTCCATATTATCTTCCAGAAACGGTTTCGGTTCATCTACAAAAAGATGGTAGAAAAAAAAGTGACACAAGGTTTCATCATTGATGAGGAGTATGTTATTTTTTTACCATACATAAGATGATGTGTTTAAATAGAAAGGCACTAAGAGAGATGGCATGCAAGATATTAGAATTAAAACTTTACTACCAAGAACTAAATCTCTCTCTGACCAGCTTCTTCTGGGAGTAGGAGGTGGTAAACATTTAGAATCTGTTATTTCAACTATTATGTTGCTGATAGATTAATACATGCTAATTTTTGTTTTGAGAAATCTTTTCCCTCCAAGAACCAGAAATCCTATTGTCAGTTTGAAGGTGTAAAAAGCATGTAGCTTCTGCACTGTACCAGCAGTGATTAGAAAATTGTCCCTTTTGTATAACTGCTTTACTTGAATTTTTATTTCCTTTTTTGGCTGAATAATAATAATATTATTATAACTGCCTCTGGCTATTGTTTAAAACAAAAATAATATTCTCATTTTTATTACAGTCCACAGTCAGAGAGAAACCAGAGTATTTTTACAAAAGTGAAAGAAGTACTGAAAAAAGAGCATGGAGGAGAAAGCTGCCGATGGACTGACTTACAAATGGAAGGTATTACATTACAGGAATCAAGTTTTAATGTTGTGTGCAACTTAGAACAAGAAGCATTTACCTTGTGCAAAATCAAACAAATTTTCTGAAATATGTTGGACAGAAAACTTAACAACTGAGAGGGAAAACACAATATTACCAGCATTAATTCTTTTAATTAATATATATCCATAAGCTGATGTTACATATACACATAGACTTGTCATTGTATTGTAATTTTAGGATATCATGCAGCCATAATAATTATTGTTTTTAACTCAACAGCTCAGTTTTATTGGTACTTCAAAACAACCAAAGAAAGAGAGCAGAGGATAAGAAAAGGGAAAAATGAAGAGCATAAAGAAAAGTGCAAAAGGAGCAGGCGTTTGCTAAATGTAAGGACTAGCTAAGTTGTCTTGCTTTTGCTATGCTAAACCTATATTCAAGAATAAATTTTCAAGATAGTGTGGCTGAAGCATGGCTTCTGAATCAAACGTTTCAATTCAGTTTGACAACAAGTGTTGTTTAATACTGTGGCAAATTTGTGCATGGCATTGTACCAACATAATAATAGTTTGAAAACACAATACAATGTGGGATAATATACAGCAACAAAAAATGAAACAATGCCATGCACAAATTTGTCATACACTGTAAGTGGGACTGGTATGTTTACAACTGGTGTACAAATACACATTAATTAAGAAAGTCAACCTTGCTGGTAGTTAACCAAATAATATGGGTTTGCTTTAATTTAGTACTGTTTTGTAGCATGAATTTTTTTCTGGGAGTTCTATTTATTGCTGATTGTTATTTTCATATTTTATATCTTTTGTGGGATATCATTTTGAGTTAGAAAAGTATTTCTATTTGACAATAAATTATATGTTTCATAGATATAATTTGGTCTGGTTATTAACTAAATAATGACTGAATTGTTGCTTTTTGTCCCATTAGAAACTGGAAAGGCGTCAGTCATCCTATGACAAGCTTCTATGACACCAAAAGAAAAACAGTATTATAGTGAAATCCTTTACATTGATTATATGAGTAGCGAAGAATCAGATTATGAGGAGCAAGAAGATTTCATTACTGGTGAAAAAGAAAAGAAACTGGCAAGATATGTAACCAAGAAGCTATCATGGGAAAGAACAAGCTTGACAAATGCAAAAGCCAGGCTAGACAGAACCTACAAAAATAATTTGACCCCCCATGCCAGGGCAATGGCTAAGCCAAGGAGTGTTGGTGGCATGTCGGAGAGGCCTGCACCTGCTGGCCCACTTTGGGCTGTCAGGCAGATAAACAAAGAGTTGTGATTGAAAAAATACTTAACACTTTTTCTACTTTTTATTCATTTATTTATCATGTACTTAATGGCAAACTGAAGTAATTGTTTTGTTAGAACAAATTATTGTCATCTAGATCACAGGGATAGTTTCTTCCAAGTATTGTTAAATTTATTGACTTATGATGGGGAAAATTTGTTCCTGTCAAGCATAAATAAGCTAGGTATGTGTGACATTTTAACCCTTTAACTCCCAAGATCTGATTGGTAACTATCCTCTCTAGCTGCTACATATTTCCCTGTAACTTAGTTATGAGAATCTGGTGTGATATCAAGACAAAGACCTATACCTGATAAGTTTGAGAATTCTCATTATCTCTTTGCTGGATAAGGTAAAGATATTTTAAGGATAAGTTACTTGTTAATCACTCCTGGGAGTTAAAGGGTTAATTACAAATAGGCAGTAGCTATAAGAATGTGTACCAGTGAATTTAAAATAAAAGAAACTTGAAACATATATTGTTTAGTGTGATATGTGACCTGGTGGGTGGCAGTTTAGTAATGAAACAACAAAACAATAATATTTCACTGATTTCATAAATTTGATTCAAAACTAAAATAAGCAATAAATTTTGAGCAGATTAATTTGCATTAAATGGTACTTTGACAACATTAAATGTTTGAGCTCTGTTTACTTCAATTAAACAGTACTTAAACATACAGGAATGTTTTGGACACATTTAATGTGCACTTAAACCTGCATTAAGTTTTAGCCTTAAGATAGTATAAGCCAGGTTTAAGTCCAACTTAAATCTAGGTATAAGTGACTTAAACATCAACTTAAACTTATTAAACCTGAGTTTAAGACAGGATTAATCCATGTTTAAGGACACCTAAATATATCTTCTCCATGTGATAGCCGCGCTTTTTTTTGCAATGGGAGCGAAATAGAGGTTCAGCTTTTCATTCAGACCGAAGAGACTAAATTCTGTTGTTATCGTCCCTGAGGAATCCTGGTAACTGGTTGTGATAAAAATTGCAATTCTGATATAAGTTAACTAGCCTAATCCGAATCAAGTGACACCTTGCCGCAAGAGCCGCCATAGTTAATGACTTCTGAGGTTGACACACAGCCCTCTGCAACCCCGCCTCCCAGGGAGAAAAATACTGGTAAAGCGTATTTTTTCCAAAGCTGCGTTTATTGATTTGGGTTGAAATATTCACTTTATTAACGATCCACCCATTAATGGAGACTTAATAAAAACAAGAAAAACAACAACAAACAAAAAATAGATAAATGAGTTTCCACAAGTTCGTCGAAACCGACTAGGGTGAATAATCGTGCACTGAGAGAGTACTCCATAGTTCTGCATTTCCGGTTTAAAACAACTCCTTCTTTAATGCTCCCCTGTCCCTAGCCCCCTTCGAGAGCAAGTACGGAAATATAAGTCCTCACTTGAATTGCCTCACTATGTATACATTTCCATACGTTTAAAATACAGCCTTCAAAACTTTGGATTCGCCTATGTAAATTATGTAAATGAACACAAAAACTCCGGGACAAAATCGTCTCAAACAAAACAAAGACTATATAGGTACCGAACACCTTAAAACCCTATGCTTTGAATATCGCGGGTTGACTTTGGATTTTATATGATCTAGGGTCTTGCAAAATGGTTACGCGATACGCTCCAGTCTCTGAATTGAATCCTGACAGAGCGTAAACGAGAAGACTCTTATGAGAGTTGACTAAAGATAGAAACGGTACAAATATCTAAATGATTAAAATGACAAGAAATGCATTTTTTCGCTTCTAGAAAACTAAGCAACGATAAAAGTGCAACGATTAGTGAGCTTCCGCTCAGTTTTCCTTTTCTTTTGAGTGGAACCAAAAGTAATCCAGGAAGATGACTGAATTAACCTAACCAGCAACTGCACAGATAACTCAGAGAGAAATTAGATAGAATGAGGAACACATGATGGGGTCTAAAAAATAAAATCATAACTGCTGCTTCTTGCCATCGGAGGCATTAGAACCACCACTCCGTGTAGCCTATAACCAAATGATAAATATTTGGTGTTTTTATTGCTGCGAGGAAAGGCAGAACGTCGAGTTTTCAAATGGCAAGTATAAAAAAAAACGGAATCATTAGGAGAAAATATTATCCTTTTTCACTGGAGTTAGAGTTAAGTTTAATACAAATGCACCGGTAGATCAAAAGAGTTAAATGTCACCGTGTAATTTTATTTTGTAAAGTTTTGTCGACTGGATCATTTTTTCCCTTAATGTCATATATTCTTAGTTACTAACCGACAGCTTTTAAAAAGTTCAACTCTGTGATCTGGGAAATAGCTCATCTCCGATAGTATTTTGCAGTTTGAAATTAGTTCAAATTAATGCATTACAGGCGTAGGCCTCAATCCAAAATTTTGGTCAAGCTGCTCTCAAATTAACATACTCTAATTACCTCCCTTACTTCTGCTTCAATGATATAATTTCTCCCGTAAACACCAAAAGCTTTCAAACCTCCATTGAAGGATTTTAGAAACTATTTATTTCCACTCGTTTGATGTGCTTATGTTGATTCTTTACATTCATTTGTTTTGTGGGTGAATTTACGACGATGCAGGACTTTAATCACACTAACAATCGCGGAATGTAGGCGGATGCTTTTATCTGTAATTCTT
Source organism: Pocillopora damicornis (assembly GCF_964200805.1). Taxonomy (NCBI): domain Eukaryota; kingdom Metazoa; phylum Cnidaria; class Anthozoa; order Scleractinia; family Pocilloporidae; genus Pocillopora; species Pocillopora damicornis. The sequence continues at coordinate 19,706,910 of NC_142678.1, forward strand.
GTTCAGCTGCACTAAAACTGCCGCTCTCCTTTCAGCTATTATCTGCCAATTATTCAGAAAAACCAAATTGGAGTTCTAATAGGGATAAGTTTAGTCTGCATTACATTCTTCCTCAGCATGCTGCTTTCTTTTCTTTTTGGAAACCGCCGTTTCTACATTTGAATTAAACTCATCGTTATAGAATAGAAACACTTTCCTTATCAGTGACACGCTCTAATTACCTCCCTTACTTCTGCTTCAATGATATAATTTCTCCCATAAAAACCAAAAGCTTTCAAACCTCCATTAAAGGATTTTAGAAACAATTTATTTCCACTCGTTTGATTTGCTTATGTTGATTCTCTATATTCATTTGTTTTGTGGGTGAATTTACGACGGTGCAGGACTTTAATCACACTAACAATCGCGGAATGTAGGCGGATGCTTTTATCTGTAATTCTTGTTCAGCTGCACTAAAACTGCCGCTCTCCTTTCAGCTATTATCTGCCAATTATTCAGAAAAACCAAATTGGAGTTCTAATAGGGATAAGTTTAGTCTGCATTACATTCTTCCTCAGCATGCTGCTTTCTTTTCTTTTTGGAAACCGCCGTTTCTACATTTGAATTAAACTCATCGTTATAGAATAGAAACACTTTCCTTATCAGTGACACGCTCTAATTACCTCCCTTACTTCTGCTTCAATGATATAATTTCTCCCATAAAAACCAAAAGCTTTCAAACCTCCATTAAAGGATTTTAGAAACAATTTATTTCCACTCGTTTGATTTGCTTATGTTGATTCTCTATATTCATTTGTTTTGTGGGTGAATTTACGACGGTGCAGGACTTTAATCACACTAACAATCGCGGAGTGTAGGTGGATGCTTTTATCTGTAATTCTTGTTTAGCTGCACTAAAAATGCCGCTCTCCTTTCTGCTATTATCTGTCAATCATTCGGCAAAACTAAATTGGAGTTCTAATAATGATAAGTTTAGTTTGCATAGCCCTCTTCCTCAGCATGCTGCTTTCTTTTCTATTTGAAAACCGCCCTTTCTGCATTTGAATTAAACTCAGTTCGCTAGAGGATAGAAACACTTTCGTTATCAGTGAGGTAAGTTCAAAATATTCATAAGATTGGTTTGCAAATTCTGTCTTCGGTGAGATGAGCAAAACTGAACCAAATATGGACGGAAATATGTCATAAATAATCTGCAGCTTAACAGGACGAAAACCCTGAAGCCAGGTAAAAAAGTGCGCACGTCATCTTATTTACGCACGGGCGTGCGTAAATAAAGATTTTGTTCATAGCGGCTCAGTAGGACTTACATAGCGCAAGCACACGCACTATGTTATAATATTTTTGTTTTATCAGTGATCCACCCATACATGGAGACTTCATAAAAACGAAAAAAAGCAAACAAAAAATAGATGAAAAAAAGAAAAGAAGAAATTTAGGTATCTTAACACTCGCGATCTTCTTTTTAACCCTTTAACTCCCCGATCTGATTGTTAATTCTCCCTTCTACCTGTTACCCATTTCCTTGTTAATTTAGTTCTGAGAATTTTGTGTTAGATCAAGTTAACAACTTCTACCTGGTAAGTTTAAATATTTTAATTATCTGTTTGCTGGATAATGTAGGGATATTATAGGGGGAAGTTTCATATTGATCACTTTTGGGAGTGAAATGGTTAAGTAAGAAACTTTATTCCGGCTTTAATCGTCTTGATTTTAAATTCAACTTTTGAACCGTCGCTAATTTCACGTAGATCACGTGATGAAATATTTGATTAACAATGGAAAACAGTGAATCGTGCGAAATGAAGATTACGGTACTATTTCAACGTTATCAGTAAGAGCAAAATGCCTTAACATCGCTGTGGATCAGTTATCCAGTCTTTTGTTAGCTCGATAATAAATGTATCGCTGGTATCCATAACAATGAAGTGAACGAAGAACTTAGTGATATGGCATCTGTAGCACTTTCATTTGCGCGACGAAGTGAAACATTCAATATGACGTTTAGTTTGTTTACATGTAGTGTGAAATTTTAAAGACTGCAAGTTTTTATCAAAAATTCATTCACTTTACCGAAATAAATCCATCACCGTGGGTTAACTCACAAGTAGCGTAAAACGAAGAAATATCTCATGCAAAGCATAAACTGTTGGAATATTTACGGCGGTTATTATGTCATGGTTATTTTTAAAGCAGGTTTATTCCATAGCTATTCGAGTTACCCTGCATGGGCGGACGACCTCTTATCAAATTGTTTTTCTTACTGAAACTAATTACCGCGATAAAACAATGTTTTTAAGGTTTGCATTTAACAACCGTTTTTTATTTTTTGATGTCAAAAGATTTCCTCGACCACTTTATCGTTGCGTTTTATTGCGTTTGGCAGAAAACAAGAGGGAAAAATCATTAAACGAGGCAGAAAATTTAGCCATTGCAACCACATTTAAATCTGGAGTCTTAAGTTTCAAAAAGGCTGATTGGTTCAAATGGGTAGTTTCTAGTAAAGCCATCAATAGACGAGACTTACAGTGTATTAGATCAGCTACTTCAGTACAAAGAATATCAATGTTGATAAAAAAGAGCGAATTATCTTGCCGAAATTAAAATCTTCCTGTACATTTCACATGAAAGGCTTTAAGAAACATTCCGTCCATAGGCTTCGTTTTATGGGCAACTGGGTTTATGATGTCTACTTTTCGGATTGAATGGCAACAGAAGTAAGACTCCAGCAGGTTTAAAGAATTGAAGTGCGTGATCAACAAAAGTGTTTAAATGAGCGTCTATGTTACTAGTCTAAACAAGGTTGTGACGTTCCAAACATGTTTGTATTTTTAAGAAATATACTTTACAAAAGCAATGGAGGACTCTTTGGCGAGTTTCCAAAAGTTAATCGAAACCGGCCAGGGTGAATGATCGTGGATTGAGAGAGTACTCCATGTAGTTCTCCATTTCCATTTTAAATAACTCCTTTTATCGTTCTCCCCCAGCCCCCACCCCATTCGAGAGAAAGTAAGGCAATATAATCATAATTCCTCACTTTAATTGCCTCATTATATATATTTCCATACGTTTAAAATACAGCCTTCAAAAGTTTGAATTCGTTTGTGTAAATTATGTAAATGAACACAAAAACTCCGGGACAAAATCGACTCAAACAAAACGAAGGCTGTAGGAGCCAAAAACACCTTTAAGCACAAGCACCACGCTTGAAATATTGCGTACTGTCTTTGGATTTTATATGATCTGGGATCTGCAATATGGTTGGGTGATACGCTCCAGTCTCTGAATCGAGTTCTGGCTGAACGTAGACGAGTAGACTCATATAAGAGTTGCAATTGACTAACGATAGAAACGGTAGAAACATCTAAACGACTAGAATGAAAAGCAATGCATTTTGTCGCTTTTAGAAAACTAAAAAGCGATACAAGTGCAACGATTAGTGAGCTTCCATTCAGTTTTCTTTCTCTGTGAGTGGAATATTATAATAACATCGGTATAAAGTCGGTTTGTTCATCTTTTAAAATAGGCGATATGTTTGGTGTGAAAGACCCTCGTGGGCTCCGTACGTGTGTGGTTTACAAGTTTTTATGAGCGAGCTCTAATGCCTGCTATGTCGGCGAAACCCTCGACATTTATCCACACGTGTACGTGAGCACTTGATCAGTGATAGGACCTCTCACATTTTCAGACATTTACATAATTCTCCATAATGTCGCACTCTTTGTTCTGATGTGCGTTTTGACACTTTAGATCACGCTGCCACGACTTTTCAACTTAAAATCAAAGACAAAATTATCACCAAGTGAAAAATCATCGACTAAAGAAGTTTTTTAAGGAAAAAAGAAAATTTGTGAACCAAAATTAAAAACAATTAAAAAAAATGCCTCGTATTTCAATTTTGAAATGTTTTCTCAGTCAGTTAAATTGCCTTCGTCGGTGATATAACTTCTCCTATAAACACCAAAGGCTTTCAAAACTGCATTCAAGGTTTCTAGAAACTATTCATCTTCATTTATTTGATATTCAGATTCTCCAGACAAAGCTGTTTTGCCGGCGATTTGGGTTTACATAGATGAGGAACTTTCTTTGAATTAACCACCTACAGGTGTAGTGTAGCTTACTTGTTGTTCCTATTCAGCTGCAGTCCAAACGTCGTACGACATCTAAATGTCATATGTCAGACATTTGCAAAACTAATTTCGAATCTTGATAGTGGTGTGTTTATTCTCTATCACTATTCCTTGGCTTGTTGTTTTCTTATTCATTGAGATAGCCGCCTTTGGTCAAATTTGACTAAATTTACTTCGTTATCAATGATGAGGTATGTTAGCAAAATTTAATTCGTTTACAAACTCTGGTTTTGCGTAGAAGAGGTAAAGCGAGTTAAAATGGGTGGAGAGAAGTTATTGAAAATCCTCTGTAAGCCTGTGGAAAATTTTAACCAAAAGCTTTCAAACCATCATTCAAGGATTTTAGAAACTATTTATTTCCACTCGTTTGATGTGCTTATGTCGATTCAGCTGTTTTGTACGTGGATTTACGACGATACAGGAATTTAAACACACTAAAAATCGCGATGCTTTTATCTGTAATTCTTGTTTAGCTGCTTTCCGCCTATTCAGGAAAAGGTTGATCATGATTACATTTCCGAATATGTTTCTTGCATAAGGAAACATGAGGATCACTTTAAGTCAACGGACGAAACTTAGTTGGTCAAAACACGTTAAAAAACATAAAAAAGTAATATTTGACATGATATTATAAGTTTGTTCTGTTGTCTCACGACAAAGTCATTTGATGTGAGACAAAAGAACAAACTTATAATAACATCCAACTACCACGATGAACACCAACCTATTTCATAACAATATTTGACACATTTCTTTATTGAGAATATTGAATTCATATTTCATTTCATCTGTAATTCAACTGTTTCCCGTTATTTTCATAGCAGCTGACAGAGCTCAGAGAAAATGCAGCCTCTCTACTCAGCTTCGCAGTGTATTCCATGGCTTGTGGTTCTCATCATGAAATGTCTGGCCATAGTCATTCTTAATATCATCACCATTGTTGTTTTTATTAAGAAGAAGCGTCAGCTACAGCGGCGGAGTGTGTATTTGATCATCCACCTGGCGATGGTCGATCTCCTAGCGGGTGCAGTCTCTGGGCCGCTGCAGATTGAAAACAGAATGTCGCAGGTCTGTCCTCTATGGAATTACAGACAAAAGATTAGATGGTCTTATCATTTATCTTTTGCATTTTTACATTTATTCTCGTTCACTTCCCTAACAAATCTTATGGCTATTTCCTTAGAACGGCTACACACAACATTTTTTCCATTCAGGCATCGCTTTGTGAGGAAATGGGTTCATAAAACCATAATTATTGTCATTTGGTTAATAGCTATTGTTAGAGAAGTCGCCCAAATTTTCTATGGGAAATTGGTTATTTCGAGGTAATTAATGCTTACTTGTGTATCCTATTTTACGCAGTTTCTCTATTTGTTATCTGTGTATCTTATATCCTCATTACTATTAAGGTAGGATGTAGTCGTCATCCTCAATTCCATTCTAGGTCCAAAAGAGAAAGAAAACTGACGGGTACTGCGCTTATCGTCTCACTTGTATCATTACTTTGTTATCTACCAGCGATAATATATGTAACGTGTCTTCGCGTTTCCTTGACTTGCTTCAGAAATTTTCATATTGATATGGTTGTGTTACTTCTATTCTTAGCTAACTCACTTGGAAATCCTATAATTTACGCTCTTCGGATGCCAGGATTCAGAGAAGGTTTATTACAGCTATTTTACAGGGTCCCAGACCTTTCTAACGCCCCAGCAAACCTGCCACTTCGTAATCCTAGGAGAACATAGATAAATGGTAGGAAAATTGTTGATGAAGTCTGTTTCTAAATAACTTTAACTTCTTAGTCGAGTAACATGCATTTTCATCCTATTTTTTGGTTCCCATTAAAGTCTTAACACGAGTAAGAAAAACTACGCAGGTGATATACGATCAAATAATTGATACAATATAGTTTTGCCTTTGAATAAAAACAGTATACTCAACTTACTCGACGTTGTGATCATTTGCATGACAGCTTGACCTGAACCAAAATAAATGCGACTTTTAACAAGCCTGAGATGAATAACTTAGAGCAACTCTACCAACACACTCCCAGCCCCTCCCCGACCCCCATATGTTAACGAGGCTGCGTGAACTCTAAAAAAGTCTTCTACTGCCTAATTGAGGAGCACTTTGCTCAAAGCAAAGCCATGCAAAAATGTGAGCGCGAGTGAAAAAGTCAAAATCGTATTTACAACCTTTTGAATAACCACCGCTATCATATGGACGGGAGTATTTTAACAGGAACTGAGGGACTCCCATATGTTAACGAGTCTACGTGAACACTAAAAAAAGTCTTCTACTGCCTAATCGAAGAGCATTTTACGCACAAAAGCGATGCAAAAATGTGCACACTCCTAGTATCAATACGACCACCACATCCCTAAATCGGGTGGCGTATTTTTCGTGTGTAACACGTGGTGTGGTGATATTGAGCCAGAAAACTTAGCCATTGCAACACATATAAATTGGGAGACCTATGTTTCAAAAAGGCTGATTAGTTGAAATAAGGAATTTTTAACAAAGCCATCAATATACGAGTCTTATGGTTCAGTGTATTAGATCAGCCACTTCAGTGCAAAGAATATTAATGTTGATAAAAAGAGCAAATTATCTTGCCGAAAATAGAATCTTATTGTACATTTTACAAGAAAGACTTCAAGAAACATTCCATCCAGGCTTCGTTTTATGGACAAATGGGTTTATAATATCTAAGTTTTGGATTGATTGGCAAATAGAAGTAAGACTCCTACGGTTTTAAAGAGTTAAAGTACGTGACTAATAAAAGTTTTTAGATGAGAGTCTGTATTTATGACGTTCCAAACACGTGTGTATTTTTCTGAAATATACTTTACAAAGGCAATGGATAACCTTTTCCCGAGTTTCCATAAGTTCACCGAAACTGGCCAGGGTGAATAATCGTGCATTGAGCAAGTACTCCAAAGTTCTGCATTTCCGGTTTAAATAACTCGTTTTATCATAAACTCCCACCCCCCACTCCATTCGAGAGCAAGTATAGCAATATAATAATAACTCTCACTTGAATTGCCTCATTATGTATGTATTTCCATAAGTTTAAAGTAGTGTCTTCAAAAGTTTGGATGCGTCCATGTAAATTATGTGAATGAACGCAAAAACCCCAGGACAAAATGATCTCAAACAAAACAAAGACTATAGGAGCCAAAAACACCTTAAAACACTACGCTTTACATATCGCGTACTGTATTTGGATATTGTATGATCTGGGATCTGCAAAATGGTTACGCGATACAATCTAGTCTTTGAATCCTGGCCGAGCGTAGACGAGAAGACTCACATGAGAATTAACTGAGAATAGAAACGTTACAAACATGTAAATGATTAAAATGAAAAGCAATGCATTTTGTTGCTCATAGAAAACTAAGCAACGGTACAAGTGCAACGATTAATAATGGGCTTCTGGAGGCTTTTCTTTCTCTTGTTATCAATAAAGGGCAAAATTACTGAGCGCTGATTGGTTGAGAGAGAGGGCATTTTTTCTTAATCGAGGGCATTTTTAGTAATCAAGAGAGGGCATGATTACCTGTTAATGATTGGCTAATCCGTTGCATAGCAACCGTTCGTTATCTTGAAATTTGTTAAAAATAGACTGCGCGCGTGATTTTCCTTCGTATAAATTTTGCCCTTTATTGATAAACAAGTAATCCCATGAGACCTCGTACTATTAAGGATTAATTGCACTTGAGTTTTCAAAATTTTCCAAATTGCCCTCGTCGCTTCGCGACTCGGGCAATTTTGGAAAATTTTGAAAACTCTCGTGCAATTAATCCTTAATAGTACTTGGCCTCATGTGATTACATATACTAATGGAAAGGAAAATAATCGACGATGATGACTGAATTAACCTATCGATTTTACCCTTTAATGTTATATATTCTCAGTAACTAACCGACAGCTTTTAAAAAGTCAACTCTATGATCTAGGAAATAGCTCATCTCCGATAGTATTTTGCAGTTTGACTATGATAAAGTAAAGGACTTAGTCCAAATTAACGCAATACAGGTTTATGCTTCTATCCAAAATTTCAGTTCAGCTGCACTCAACTTAACATGCTCTAATTACCTCGTTTTCGATCCCGCGTGTGAGACAATGAGACGCATGTCTTCATAATGTTTTATTCATTAAAATTGTTTTTAATTTAAGATATGATATCACAACAAAAAATAAGACTGTCTAATTTATGATTATTCTTTCGAGGTCCTGTCCAGTATGTTTTTTTTACTTATGACCTACCTTGTAAGAAAATGAAGTCTTTCTTTAAGAAATTATTACCAACTTTCAACAACGCAGTTTTTATAGAACTACATGTTAAAAGATGCACGGTCTTTACGCTTTAAAGATTTCTGTTGATAAAACTTTTACGCAGTTATCTTGCGAATACTTGATTGGAAATGGAAAAATAAAATTTTTCTTAAAAGCTATAAACTTCAATCCAAATTCACTTTATTTGCCTCATAAGATAATAAGACGCCAGTAGGACAATCAACGTGTCTTATCATCACTTCGTTAACATAAGAGTGGAGCCAAGTCTTCAAACTCATTTGAAAGGAAAAAACAAATTACAAATGGACCTCTTATTTCTAGCAAATTATTCAAAGGTAGTAAACTTGCCTGCTTCAATGATATAACTTTTTCCCGTAAAAACCAAAAGCTTAAAAACCTCTACTCAAGGATTTTACAAACTATTCATCTCTGCTTATGTTGATTCTCTATTTTCAGCTGTATTGTTTGTGGATTTACTACGATGCAGGGCTTAAATCACACTAACAATCGCGGAGTTTAGGCGGACGCTTCTATCTGTAATTCTTGTTTTGCTGCACTAAAAATGTCGTTTTCCTTTCAGCTGTTATCTGTCAATCATGCAGAAAAAGAAGATTGGAGTTCTAATAATGATAAGTTTAGTCTGCGTTGCATTCTTCCTCAGCATGCTGCCTTCTTTTATATTTGAAAACCGCCCTTTCCGCATTTGACTTAAGCTCAGCTCGTTAAAAGGATAGAAACACTTTCGTTATCAGTGAGGTAAGTTCAAAATATTCTTAAGATTCGTTTGCAAATTCTGCCTTCGATGAGATGAGGAATACTGAATCAATATGGACAGAAATGAGTCATTGATAATCTTAATAATCGTAACGCGACGAAAAAGATATCTTTCTAAAGCTCGTTGCTTATGATATTGACAAGGGAAGACATTTATCCGAAGCGAGAAAAGACTATGACTAAACTTCTGGGGGTAGAAAATAAAACATAAGAGATGTTTTTAGTTTGAAAAATGTTCGTTATATTTCACCGTACCTATGGTTAATTTGTCTTTGAAATTTTCAAGGCGGTAGTAACAATAACCGTATTTCAAATAGCGGCACCGAGAAGAGGAGCAGGTGATTCTACTAAGTCTTTCTACTATATTTCCGGAAGATCTGTAAATTTTTTGTTGCCATCTGTCTTTGGAGGCTATGAATTTCCTTTAAAAAATTGAGATCATTAATGGCAAAGTTTTTAGCTTATTCAGTGAACATCGAAAAGGTTCTATATTGTTATATTCTTTCCGAAAGAAAAAAAAATGAATAAGCTGAATGATTAAATTTCCGGATATGAATGTCGAAAAAAGAAACACGAGGATCAGTTTTAGTTAACAGACGAAACTCAGTTGGTCAAAACACGTTAAAAAAACATAAAAAGCAATAGTTTACATATTTCTTTATCGAGAATATTGAATTCTTATTTCATTTTATCTCCAATTGCACTGTTTTCTGTTATTTTTAAGCTAACAGAGCTCAGAGAAAATGCAGCCTTTCGGCTCAGCTTCAGAGTGTATTCCATGGCTTGTGGTCCTCATCATTGAATGTCTGGCCATTGTCATCCTCAATATCATCACCATTGTTGTTTTTGTGAAGATGAAGTGTCGGCTACAGCGGCGGAGTACATATTTGATCATCCATCTGGCGATAGTCGATCTCTTAGTGGGCGCAGTCTCTGGGCCACTAAACATTGAAGAAAGGATAGCGTGGCTCTGTCCTCTATGGAAGATCAGACGAATGACTAATTGGTCTTATCATTTATCTTTTGCATTTGTAAATTTATTCTCGTTCACTTCCCTTACAAATCTTCCTGCCATTTCCTTAGAACGGCTACACGCAACATTCTGTCCATTCAGGCATCGCTTTATGAGGAAACGGGTTTACAGAGCCATGATTATTGTCATTTGGTTAATAGCTATTGTTAGAGAGGTCGCTCAAATTTTCTTATGGGAAATTAGTTATTTTGAGGTAATTCATACTTACTTGTATATCCTATTTTATGCAGTTTCTTTATTTATTATCTGTGTATCATACATCCTCATTACCATCAAAGTACAATGTGGTCGTCATCCTCAATTCCGTTATAGGTCCAAAAGAGAAAGAAAACTGACGGGTACTGCGCTTACCGTCTCACTTGTATCGTTACTTTGTTTTCTACCATTGATAATATATTTAGCATGTGCTGGCCTTTCCTTTTCTTCTTTCGCGAATTTTCATATTTATCTGGCTATGTTAGTTCTATTTCTAGCTAACTCACTTGTAAATCCTATAATTTACGTTCTTCGGATGCCAGGATTCAGAGAAGGTTTATTACAGCTAGTTTACAGGAACCCAGGCATTTCTAACGCCTCAGCAAACCTACCACTTCGTAACCTTAGAAGAGTATAGATTAAAGGTAAGAAAACTACTAGCATTTCCATTTTTTGTTTTGGTTTCCATTAAAATCTTATCACTTGTAAAAAAATAAGCTGGTGGCATACGAACAGATAATTGATACAGTATAGTTTTGCCTTAAAGTTTAATCAACTTTTTATAGGCCCAACATTGTGATCATTTGCATAACAGCTTGACTTGAATCAAAATAAATATGAAATTTTAACAAATCCGAGATGAATAACTTAGAGGGACTCGCCCACCCCCTCCCCCACCCACATATATTGAGGAGGCTGTGTGAACATGGAAAAGATTTTTTTTTTTGTTTTATTGAAAAGCACTATGCGCAAAGGAAAGCAATGCAAAAATGTGTGAGTAAAAAAAGTCAAAATCGTATTTACAACATCTGGAATAACCACAGTTTTTATATGGACGGGAGTGTTTTACCGGGAAATAAAACACTGACGTCCACACTCGTGGTATTAGTACGACCACCACATCCAGGAATCGAGAGGCATAATCATTTTCATTTTGTAACACGTGGTGTGGTGATATTGAGCAACGGCGACACGATTCGGGCCTGTTTAAACTTTGCTGAATGAAGTTGGTTTGTTTGTGGTTTGGAATATTAATTGGCAGCAAAATTCATTGTGGTAAGCGACGAAGATGTAAATCGGCATTTCTCCAACAACATGAGAACGAGAAAACCGAGATATCTTCTCGCCACCGAGTAATATTCTCAGTTTATCTACCAGTGAGAACAGAAGAGTCCCAAAACGCCGACGTTTTATTTTATTTATCCTTTTTTATGAAATGAAGACAAAACGGCTTATCATATAAAAAACATGGCCAATTTTCAGTTGAAAACGTATTCAGCTCTGTAATTATAAGTATGTCATTCCATGGAAGGTTCTGAAGATGGCCGACAAGGATTGAGCTTTTGCCGATTCACACGTGTGGGAAGCGAACGCAAATACTGGCTCAAGAAGATGTGCCACTTTGGAACTTAAGAATATCTCGGATAAATGGTTGGAAAGGATGCTTGACTTTGATGTGTTCAGGCAGCGAGTATTTGTATCGCTAAAAAAGATTTTGTGCCATTAGTTTTTGCGTTCTTTCAAAGTATACTTAGGGACGGAGAACTGAAATGAGGAAAAGAGCCGTTCCATGGAAGGTTCTGAAGACTGGTTCATACGTGCGATGCAAATGCAAACGCTAAAGCAAACGCAAACAGAAATGCAAGCGAGTTCACACGGCCAACGCAAACGCAAGGAAAGATAGATACGCAAGCGTAGTAGAAGTATTTTTCCAAGATGGTCGACAATGATTGATCTTTTGCCGATTCACGTGTGGGAAGCAAACACAAATGCAAGCTCGAGAAAATGAAAATTTGTTTGTTCCTTGCGTTGACGCTTGCGTTTGCATGTGCATTTGCGTTGGGGTGGTTCACTTGAGCAATTCCTTGCATTTGCATTTGCATTTGTGTTTGCGTTCGCTGAGGTTCTTCTTGTGTCGTTGATTGACCGAGGGGGTGTGGGTACTAATCCTTTTACTCTCTTAGGTAATTAATTCAACTTTTCATGTGTGCCATCAGTTTCTTGCGTTCTTCCATAGTATAATTGGGGACGGATAGCTGAGATGAGGCAAAGAGCCGGGCTTCTTTTTGTAAAAGCGGCGACATTAAGGTTCAAGTTACATTAAGCAATACCCTGTTATTTCATTCAGACCGAAGAAACTGAACTATGTTGTTATCGTACCTGACAATCCTGGTAACTGGTTGTGATAAAAGTTGCAATTCTTATCTAAGCTGACTAGCCCAATCCGAATCAAGTAACACCTTGCCGCAAGAGCTGCCATGATTAATGACGTCTCAAGTTGACACACAGCCTCCTGCAATATATATAAGATAAATGAATAAAGAGGGTTAGTTTATAAAGAAACTGTGGTGCTGCGTCGATGGGAGAGTATAACAGGGTAATTTAGTGTTATCGACTGAGTTGAAAACGTAAATTGGCCACCGTAAAGAGTTTAAATGCTGACGTTTCGAGCGTTAGCCCTTCGTCAGAGTGATGGGAGGAATTTTGGGTTTTGTGTGGGTTTATATGCAGAAAATGGAGCTACGCTATTGGTGGGAAGAATGAATTAGTTGAATGAAAAGCGTTTGTTGATACCGTGGGGATTAAGGGTGCCGATTTAGAAGATAAATTTTTGCTCCAGAGTTTTGCGGCCTTCCGAACTGCCCAGATATAGGAAGAGGCCGCAAACCGCCATATGCTGTTCAGAATGATTTGGGGGATTAAAGTGTCTCGCGACTGGTTTGAATGCGTCCTTGTCATTTCTTTCTACGTGGTGAAGGTGTTCTCGGAATCGGTCACCTAGTCTTCTTCCTGTTTCACAAATGTATATCTTTTTGCAACAAGTGCAAATTATGCAGTAAATGACATTGCTCAATTAATTGGCGGAGTTGCACGTAAAGTGATCAGTGATCTTAATGGATCTCTTGGGTCCCGGCATTTTCTCTATCTCATTCAAAACAAAAAACTGTTGGAAAGCAAGAACGAAAGAAATTACTTGTAGTGGCAAACACCTTCGTTGCTTCTCTTAGAATTGGATTTCTGATCGAGGTTTTTGCCAGTCCTCAATATGAACAGTAAGAGAAATTATTGAACGAACATCAACCTGATTATGATTATATTTACCTGGGAAAAGTCGTCTTCTACAACGGCGTATGAGTAAACAATTTATCTTCTTCTCACTGAAATGAGATAAATGTGAAAATCAGCCAGCCCGGGTATGGTAAAGTTTAGTCATTTTACACCGCAATTACTTATCCTCTGGCTCGACCATGGTGGTATCAGTAGGAACTCCCGCTTAGGAAGTTTTTATTTTTCGGCGTTAAATTTCCATAACTTCTTAAACCGATGACATTTATTATACTAAAACATTTTCATCCCTCAAAGTTATACTTATTTGAGGTGTATTTTGTAGTCAGTCACTAAACGGACCCTTCAAAATCTTGACTGAATACTTTTTTATTGTGTATAGTCCGCTAAGTAGGAAATGTCAGCTCGAGAATAAATTTAGACATTTCACTAAACCACCGGCGAGTTTACAAGCTCTTACTGTGAACTATGATGTGTTGATCGACTAAGAAATACTTTCGTGTTTACAAACTCAGATAAGTCGCAGGCAGAAGTACTTAATACGGGTGCATTTACTTCTCACTTACCATGCCTCGTGCCCTGCTTTCTCCATGATCGATGAACGGACCACGCTTTTGACACTGACACCACTCAAGAAGTTACTGGTATCGGTGTCAAATTACCACGTTCCGGTGTTACATAAGTTTAGGGCAAAAATGAAAAGGACATTTTCCAGGACACGCTAGCAGGTTTAAGGCTCATTAGCAATCTCAACAAAACGCAAGGCTAGTTCAGACGAGCGAATGGATAAAAAGTTCCTTGAATAAAGGTTATTTTAGGTTACTTCAGTGATACACAGGGATGCACAGAATCAGCGCGATCTGAGAGTGAGGCGTAGGCGAACTTTCGATTCAAATTGAAGTGGCTTGAATACAGATCTTTTTTAGGCAAACAATGAATGCAAAAAAAGGGCTAGATAAGGGAAATAAAAGAGTACCACACATTCGAGTTGGTCATTGCTTTCTTATATTTGGTGGCTCCTAAAGGAGCCGTTTGTTGAAGTGACTACCCAGCGGTAAGTCACTGTTTTCTACTTGGTGACTGATCTTGGTTTCGCCCAGGTTAGTCTCGTGCGCTCCTTGGGCTTTCGCTCGGCTTGCTTGTTCCGCTCACGGTAGAACGAGATCTTTAGAAGGGTTGAACCGAATACTACTTTCCGCACCACGTCTTTACAAGCGACGGGGGCTCCATTCCCGCCTTGACAGCGCAAACACCCCGAATGATCAAAAAACACTTTCTTGCGCTCTACGAGAACAATCTCGACGGGCTTGCCGGGCTGCAACCGACAAGTCGTGGAGGTTTTGAGAGTAATTAGTGACCATCCGGCAGGCATTATGGCGTCAAACTCGTGAATGGGCACAGAAAACTTTGTCGCTTGCAAAAGATTTGGCGCGGAAGGAAGACCACCGAACAACTCTTTAAAGGCCTCGGCATCCATCGGCACTGTGACAGACGAACGTCTCACGATGCTGGTTGTTGGCGGTTTCTTCATGTTCAGCTTTTCTGCCACTTACACAGCTAAGGTCTGCAGCAAGTCCGGA
Organism: Pocillopora damicornis; assembly: GCF_964200805.1. Lineage (NCBI taxonomy): Eukaryota > Metazoa > Cnidaria > Anthozoa > Scleractinia > Pocilloporidae > Pocillopora > Pocillopora damicornis. The sequence goes on from NC_142678.1 coordinate 19,721,984, forward strand.
GTTCCTTGGTGGCGTGTCCTAAACACTTGTTTAAGGCGCTCGTTTGTGTCGGCTTCATCCACCCAGCTATCGTTCTTCTTTCCATAGCCACGCCAGCGGACGAGGTACTGAACGCGACCGTGGGCGTCTGTACGCTTATCGAGCACTTTCGAGACTTCGTAAAACTTGCTCATGTTCTTAGCTATTCTCTCAGTAAGGGATAATCTAAAGTGATTATGACTTGCGTTTACGAGGCCTTTATATGCAAGTACCACAAAGCAAGTAAACAAGCAAGTCCAAACAAGTCACCATTTTTTTTTTCACTCACCTAATGCAGTGATGAACATTTTTTATTTAAGAACTTGTGGCCAACCGGAGAATAAAGTCACTGAAACGGAAAAAGGTGCGAAAATCGCCTTCAACAGCGAGGTTTATTTGCTTCAATAGACCAAAAAACAAAATCGCGAGCCTGAGCGTTTTAATATGCGCACTGTTATTCAAAGACTTCACTTACAAGCAGCGTTTAATGACAACCAGCGTGAACCAGGAAGCGCAGGTCTAATTTAAATGCAAAATGCACAAAGGCTGACTAAGATTGAATGAATGGTTTACTTGTATCCTTGTTTCTCTGTTGGAGCTTTCAGTTTTTTACTGGTTTATTAAGGTGCTACAAGGGAACGCCTTTTTTAATATAACCAGAATTTGTGGCATTGAAGTCGATAGGGAGTTCCTCATTGACAACGCAGTAATGTCGGTTGGTATTTTGTTCGCTTTTTCTTTTGGCTTGCTGTATGGAAATGTGCCAGAGTGTGCTGCCGGCCAACTACGCAACACCCGTCATTGACCAAGCGAAAATGAAACTCTATAAATTTAAACCGCTAATCGCCATAAACTGCTCAACCCTGACGCTACTGTTTATATTCCTATCTCATCTTCCATACTGCATCAGCCAATCTGCCGCTCAAGTCCTTTTACCTTGCCTTTCTGTCTACGTTTGTTGTTTCTGCGCACTTCAAGCGGAAAAAGTGAAATCAGTCAAACGTAAAAAGGTGCGAAAATAACACCTTTTTGTTTTCTTGGCTTGCATACTCTTTTATACTCATCGCGCCAGTGGTTGAACATTGACAACGCGAGAAGAAATTTTCAGCAGAATACAATTTAGACTTCTGCGATCAGTCCTTAAGGCCTGCCTGCGTAAACGGGCCTTAAGGAAAACAAATATTGAGCAACTTTAACGTTGTGGCTATTCAAAATTCTCTTGATGGGTTCAGTAACACCCTGTATGTAAGGAATAACAGCAAAACCAGTCGCTGGTTCCCTTTCATCAAGAGCGTTACTATTTGTAACTGGTTTTTGGCAGTTACGGAGAAAAGTTTTTGTATAGCCATTTGCCTTTAGGACATTGGAAACATATTTCCAAACATATTTTCTCAATTCGAAGGCTGAGGAGAGGAAATATGTTTCCAATGTCCTAAAGGCACAACGTTAAAGTTGCTCAAAAACCTTTTCAGACTTTGGGGCAGATTTTCGCCAAACCTAAGGATCCTGTCACGAAAGAACAACGAACCGACGCAATTTATTCTATTCCTTGCAATGACTGTGATAACGAATACATCGGACAGACCAAATGCCAGTTTGGTACACGGTTAAAAGAGCACCAAAAAGCGGTTTTTCTTTGCAAAAAGGAAAATTCAGCTTTATCGGAGCATACTTGCCTAACCAACCATACAATTGGGTGGGATAATTCTAAAATTATCACTACTAATCGGCGTTACCACCAGCGCCTTTGTTTGGAGGCTTGGCACATTAACTCCGCCCACGCTCCTTTAAATCGTGACGAGTACGATGGCGGTCTGCTTCCTGACGCCTATTTACACCTCGTCAGAAAAAACGCCGCTAATTAGTGATCATATAAAAGGACCTCTTGTTGCAGCGTTTAGATCACCCCTGATGAAGGCACTAGACAGGAGTGTCGAAACGTTGGGTCTATGAATTGTAACTTCTTCGGTTACATTCATTAAATCTGCAAACCAGTGTAGCTTCAAACTATGTCGGACTGTATGACAATCTTTACCCTGGACAATTACTGACTAACCCCCTGTTAGTCTGTTCAAATTTTCCCAAGTAGACTACCACTGGGGAAAAATGTCATCGCCGACAATTTGCCGAATGAATCCGAATCAAGCCGAGTAAAAGCTCGTGATACTAAATAGAAAAGTCCCTAAGGATGGATAACAAAAGGCCCATTGTATTAAAAAATCCCAACCATAACAATAGGCAAAGTTTGATATGTTCGTTCAAATTAAGGCAATACAGGTGTGTGCTTCTATCCAAAATTTCGGTTTAGCTGCTCTCAAATTAACACGCTCTAATTACCTCCCTTACTTCTGCTTCAATGATATAATTTCTCCCGTAAAAACAAAAAGTTTATGCTGATTCTCTATATTCCTTTGTTTTGTGGGTGAATTTACGACGATACAGGACTTTAATCACACGAAGAATCGCGGAGTTTAGGCGGATGCTTTTATCTGTAATTCTTCTTTAGCTGCACTAAAAATGCCCTTCTCCTTTCAGCTATTATCTGTCAATCATTCCGGAAAACCAAATTGAAGTTCCAATAGTGATAAGTTTAGTCTGCATTACATTCTTCGTCAGCATGCTACTTCTTTTCTATTTGAAAACCGTCCTTTCTGCATTTGACTTAAAATACTGGTTTGTCTGTTGTTTCGAATATTAATTGGCAGCAAGATTTGTTGTGGTAAGCGATGAAGATGTGAATCAGCATTTCTCGAACAACAAAAGAACGAGAAAACCAAGATTTTCAAGGAATTTATCGAAAGTTGCGACTAAACACAGGTCAATTTTTCATCTATCCGTGCTGAACGGCCTTCAAAGGTTTGTAATGATTAGTGATGAGTGATCTTATAAGCTTTAAATTACTCCAAAACGATTCAGAGACTGTTAATATCTTGTCACAACCTCCACTAATTTCATTCAAATGTAACAAAAACATGGGCAACTTTTCGGTAAGAAGTTCATTTCAAACCAATGACCAACCTGGAATTTTCAAATGCGCTCGCTCACGATGCAAGGGCGAACGTCGTGAAATGAAAACAGCACGGCTCAACATAAAAGAAACATTGCCAATTGTCAGATTGAAAATGCATTCAGCTTTATAATTATAAGTATGTCATTCTATCTAAGGATCTGAAGACTGGTTCACAGGTGCGATGCAAATGCAAACGCAAACGCAAATGGAAATGCAAACGAGTTCACACGTTCAACGCAAACGCAAGGAAAGAGAGATACGCAAGCGCAAGAAGTATTTTTCCAAGATGGCCGACAATGATTGAGCTTTTGCCGATTCACACGTGTGGGAAGCGAACGCAAATACAAACTCCAGAAAATGAAAATGTTTCATCATACAAACTACTGTGTTATACAAAGATTTCCAGCCCTGAGGAAAGTGTGTTTGATATCGCTAATCAGCTGCTGACACGTTACCCGCCTTTCGCGCCGCTCGGTCAGGTTGATGAAAGAACGGCAAAGCCTTCACCATTCTCAATCCAAGGTCGTTTGTCGGAATATTTTCCAATTATGGCTGCAGGAAAACTGAAATATCCGTATCGACGCTTACAGTCAGTGACGTTGAAACTTTCTTAGAAAGGAAAAATATCAGAATACGAAATTAAAAACCGAAAGTTACGTATTTAGTGGCTTCAGTAATGGCATTTCTCGCGGCTGAGAAAGAAAATCGACAACTGGAAGATTTGCCATAGGCCGATTATGGCCGTTTACCTGAATGATTTCTTCCGCCGGTAAGGACCAATTCAATACCTGAGAATTTTGTATATTGAAAATTAGGCCCATTGTTTTTGTTGTGATTCAACGCATGTTTTCATCTTGAGTGCGCCAATGCACTTTACAATTTGTATTCGGGGATTGTCGATCTTTTTATTTTCATTCATTAATAGAGTCGACTTTTCTTGTCAGTAAAGGGCTATTGTGTTTATATGAAAAACATAATACATGCATGGTTGCTTGTAGATATGAAATTTCTCTTCTCGTGTTCAACTCGACATCTCACTCGTAGGGGTAGGCCTCTCTAAGTTACATTAGGGATCTAGAACATCGGGGTTTAGCTTCGCAAAAGCATGAGAGGACGAAATAAAGAAAAAGACGAATGGCGAAACTACTAGTAAAATTATTATAGACTCGCTATTAAGGTTCCAAGCCGGTAAATATTTAAGTTTGCTTTCGGTATAATATTGACGGCGGTTTTTGTATTACGATTTTTTTAAAAACAGGTTTCATGCCGATGCAATTCGAGTTATCCTGCATGAGCGGACGACCTCTTAGCTCTTATCAAATTGTTTTATTACGAATAACTAATTACCGCAGTAAAACGACGTTTTTTAAGTTTGCAATTTATGACCGTTTTTCATCTTTTGATGTCAAGAGATTTTGTCGACCACTTTATCGTCGCGTTTTATTGCGTTGGCAAAAAACAAGAGGGAAAAATCATTAAACGAGGGAGAACATTTAGCTTTCGCAGCCAAATACAAGTTGGGAGTCATAAGTTTCAAAATGGCTGATTTGTTTAAATGAGGAATTTCTAACAAAGCCATCAATATACGAGTCTTATAGTTCACTGTATTAAACGAGCTACTTCAGTGCAAAGAATATCAATGTTTTTAAAAAGAGCAAATTATCTTGCCGAAATTAAAATCTTACTGTATATTTCACAAGAAAGGCTTGAAGAAACATTCCGTCCATAGGTTTCGTTTTATGGGCAACTGGGTTTCAGATGTCTACGTTTCGGATTGATTGACAAACAGATGTAAGACTCCTGCAATTTTAAAGAATTGAAGTGCGTGATCAATGGAAGTTTTTAGATGAGAGTCTATGTTTACAGTCTAACTACGGTTGTGACGTACAAACACGCGTGTATCTTCTGATAAATATACTTTACAAAAGCAATGGAAGACTTTTTCCCGAATGTCCAGAAGTTCATCAAAACCCAGGGTGAATGATCGTGCATTGAGAGAGTACTCCAAACTTCTGCATTTCTGGTTTAAATAATTCTTTTTATCAAGCTTCCCCACCCCGATTCAAGAGAAAGTACGGCAATATAAATTTAACTCTCATTAACTCTCACTTGAATTGCTTCATTATGTATATATTTCCAGACGTCGATCTAAAATACAGCCTTCAAGAGTTTGCATTCGTTTATGTAAACTATGTAAATGAACGCAAAAACTTCGGGACAAAGTCGCCTCAAATAAAACACACTGTAGGTGCCAAAACACCTTAAAACGCGACGCTTTGAATATTGCATTTTGACTTAAGTTTTTATCGGAGGGTCTCAATGAGGTGATGGCTTTTACGGCTAACGGTTAACACCTTTGTTTTCACTGAAACATTTTTTACGGCTAACTCTTTTTACGACTAACGATTAAAATTTGTCAATTTTTTACGCCTAAAGGCAAAATGCTTTGGCCGTTTTACGGCTCACGGTTAAGCGCATTGAGACCCTCTTATATGATCTGGGATCTGCAAATTGGTTACGCGAAACACTCCTGTCTTTGAATCTGGCTGAGCGTAGAAGAGAAGACTCATAAGAGTTGACTAAGGATAGAAACAGTACAAACATCTTAATGATTAAAATAAAAACCAATGCATTTTGTCGCTTATAGAAAACTAAGCAACGATACAAGCGCAACGATTAGTGGGCTTCCGAAGGATTTTCTTTCGCTTGAAATCAAACGCAAAATAATCGAGGATGATGACTGAATTAACCTATCATTTCCCCCTTAATAACCTCCTTTATGATCCCGCCTGTGAGACAGTGAAACACAAGGCTGTTGATTAGTTTCTTGTTCATGAAAATAGTTTTTAATTTAAGATGTGATATTACAACAGAAAAAGAGACTGTCTACTTGATGATTATTCTTTTGAGGTACCTTGTAAGAAAATAAAGTCTTTAATTAAGAAATTATTACCAGCTTTCAACAACACAGTCTTTATATAACTACATGTAAAAGATGCACGGTCTTCACCATCGCCTTAAAGACTTCTTTTCATTAAACTTCTATGCTGTTATCTTGCGAATACTTCATTGGAAATATAATCTAAACCTGTAATTAATAACTTGAGTTAAGATAGGCAATTCCTTGAACTGAATATAACAGGGAACCAAGTTTTCAAGAGAAGTTTATTTTTAACAAAGGAAAATGACCAGTTCAGTGCCGACATAAGAAATGAAAAATCGACTGAAGAAGTTTTTTTAGAGGAAAAAAGAAAATTTTGTAGACTATTCATCATTAACAACATTAAAAAAAATTTGAAATGTTTGCTCAGCCAGTTAGATTGCTTCTTGTTTGATATAACTTTTCCTAGGCCTGTAAACACCAAAAGCTTTCAAAACTTTCAACACTCCATTCAAGGTTTCTAGAAACTATTCTTCTTCATTTATTTGGTATTCAGGTATTGATTCCCAAGAGGAGGCTGTTTTGTCGGCGGTTTGGATTCACTTAGATACAGAACCTTGTTTGAATTAACGACGAACAGGTGTAGTAAAGCTTATCTGTTGTTCCTGTTCACCTGCACTCAAAACGTCTTCCGACATTTAGATATCATATGTCGGCATTTGGAAAACTAATTTCGAGTCTTAATAGTGGTGTGCTTATTCTCTATCACTATTCCTTGGCTTGTTGTTTTCTTATTCATTGGAACTCCAACTCCAACTTATTTTTAAGAGGATACGAAGTACTTCGTTATCAGTGAGGTATGTTCATAAGATTTCAATCGTTTACAAACTCTGACATCGGTGAGATGAGGTAAAACCAAGTACAATGGGTGGAGAGGAGTTATGGAAAATCCTTGTCAGCCAGTGAAAAATTTTAGAATTTTTAGCAATGTTTCCTTCTTTTATTGCTTATGAAACAGTTGATGAATTTGAGACCTCTTGTGAAAAGCCTGTTGCTTCTCAGTCTTCGTTACTCTTTCGTGACGAGACGATGAAAAGATCTTTCTTAGTTTCATTACCGAGTACAACATTTACCATGTTAAAGAGAGGACTTGATCCCCTCTTGCCATCTTTGTTATCTTATTTACGCACATCGACAATCTTTTACAAGTATGTCGAATATTTTAGTTTGTTTCTAATGATGCTTATAAAACGATTAAGGCAACTGAGATCTATTGTATAAAGGCTTTAGCTTACTCAAAGTATTTCAAACTTCCGGATATGTATTGCACCCAAAAATAGGAACATGAAATTGAGTCAAAGCACAAAAGAAAGGTAGCAAATATAATTCTGTTGCTATGGAAATTCGGAAAAACTGATAAGTTTACTCAGCATTGCACTCTTCCTCAGCATGCTGCTTTCTTTTCTATTTGAAAACCGCCCTTTCTGCATTTGACTCAAACTCAATTCGTTGAAGGATAGAAACACTTTCGTTATCAGTGAGGCAAGTTCAAAATATTCTTAAGATTCGTTCGCAAATTCTGCTTTCGATGTGATGAGGAAAACTGAATCAATATGGACGGAAATATGTCATTGATAATCTTAATGATCGTCAGTAACGCGACGAAAAAGACCGCTTTCTCTAGTTTGTTGCTTATGGTATTGACAAAGGAAGAAATTTATCGGAAGTGAGAATAGACAATGATTAAACTCTCCGGGTGTCGAAAATAAAACATAAGAGATGTTTTTCCTTTTAAAATGTTATTAATATTTCAACCCATCTATAGTTAATTTTTCTTTGAAATTTTCAAGGCGATAACAACAACAACCGTATTTCTAAAAGCGGCACCGAGAAGAGGTGCAGGTCTTTCTACTCAGTCTTTCTACTGTATTTCCAGAAGATCTTTAAATATTTGTCGCCGTCTGTTTTTGGAGGCTTTAAATTTCGTTCAAGCAATTGAGATCACTAGTGGCAAAGCTTTCCGCTTATTCAGTGAATATCGAAAAAGTTTTATATTATTAAATGCGCCTTTATCGAAATAAAAAGCAGGAACAGGCTAAATGATTAAATTTCCGAATATGAATCTCACATCAAGAAACATGAGGATCAGTTTAAGTTAATGGACGAAACTAAGTTTTTCAAAACACGTTAAAGAAGCGTAAAAAGCAATATTTGACATATTTCTTTATTGAGAATATTGAATTTGTATTTCATTTTATCTCTAATTGAACTGTTTTCTGTTATTTTTATGGCAGCTAACAGAGCTCGGAGAAAATGGAGCCTTTCTCCTCAGCTTCAGAGTGCATTCCATGGCTTGTGGTCCTCATCATCGAATGTCTGGCCATTGTCATCCTTAATATCATCACCATTGCTGTTTTTGTGAAGAAGAAGCGGCAGCTTCAGCGGCGGAGTACATATTTGATCATCCATCTGGCGATAGTCGATGTCTTGGTGGGCGCAGTCTCTGGGCCGCTGCAGATTGAAATAAAAATGGAGTGGCTCTGTCCTCTATGGAATTACAGACGAAATACTCTTTGGTCTCATCGTTTATCTTTTTTATTTCTACATTTATTCTATTTCACTTCCCTTACAAATCTCATTGCCATTTCCTTAGAACGGGTACACGCAACATTTTGTCCATTCAGGCATCGCTTTGTAAGGAAATGGGTTTATAGAGCCATGATTATTGTCATTTGGTTAATAGCTATTGTTAGAGAAGTCGCTCAAATTTTCTTATGGGAAATAGGTTATTTCGAGGTAATTAATGCTTACTTGTATCTCCCATTTTATGCAGTTTCTCTATTCGTTATCTGTGTATCTTACATCCTCATTGTTATCAAAGTGCGATGTAGTCGTCATCCCCAATTCCATTCTAGGTCCAAAAGAGAAAGAAAACTGACGGGTACTGCGCTTATCGTCTCACTTGTATCTTTACTTTGTCTTCTACCAGGGACAATGTATGTAGCATGTATTCACCTTTCCTCTTCTTGTTTTATGATGTATTTTCATATTAAGATGGCTGTGGTAGTTCTATTCTTAGCTAACTCACTTGTAAATCCTATTATTTACGCTCTTCGGATGCCAGGATTCAGAGAAGGTTTATTACAGCTAGTTTACAGGGTCCCAGACCTTCCTCGTATCGCCCTAGCAAACATGCCACTTCGCAACCTTTGGAGAGCGTAGATGGATAGTAGGAAAACTATATATGAAATTTTTCTTTTAAATAACTTAAACTTCTTAGCCGAGCAACATGCATTTTCATTTCATTTTTTGTTGATATGAGAGTAGACTTAGGATAGAAACGGTACAAACATCTAAATGATTAAAATGAAAAGCGATGCACCTAGAAAACTAAACAAAGATATAAGTGCAACGATTAGTGAGCTTCCGGTCAGTTAGGTTTTTCTTTGAGTGGAACGAAAAAATCATCGAGGAGTCTTCAAATATAAAAAAATTGAAATCACTATGAAGAGAGACTACTTTTTTTTCCCATTGGAGTTACTCTTAAATTAAGTAGGGGAGATGCACCGATAGATCTAGAGAAATAAATGTCACCGTGTTATTCTATTTTCAAAAGTTTTGTCGGCTGCGTCACTTTTCCTCTTTAATATTACATATTCTCAGGTATTAACCGACAGCTTTTAAAAATTCAAATTTAGGATCTAGGAAATGGCTCATCTCCGATAGTATTTTGCAGTTTAATTACGATAAAGTAAAGGACTTCGTCCAAATTAACTCAATACAGCAAGTGTATGCTTCCATCCAAAATTTCGGTTCAGCTGCACTCAACTTAACATGCTCTAATTACGATCCCGCCTGTGGGACAGTGAAACGCAAGTCTGTCAATAAATGTCTTATTCATGAAAGTATTTTTAATTTAAGATGTGAGATTACAACTGTATTAGTTTTAAAACAGTAAGACTGCCTAATTTATGATTATACTTTTGAAGTCTTGTCCAGTATGTTTGCATTACTTATGACCTACCTTGTAAGAAATTTAAGTCATTAATTAAGAAATTATTACTAACCTTCAGCTACGCAATTTTTATGTAACTCCATATTATAGGATGCACGGTCTTTATCACCGCTTTAAAGATTTCTGTTCGTAAAACTTCTACCCATGTATCTTGCGAATACTTAATTGGAAATAACATCCACAGCTGTAATTAATAACCTGAGTTAAGTAAGGCGATTTCTTAAACTGAATATAATAAGGAACCAAGTTTACAGGAGAAGTTTATTTTCAAAAAAAGAAAATGACTAGTTCAGTGCAGATATAAGAAAGTAAAATCGATCAGAGAAGTTTTTTAAAAGAACAGAGATAATTTTTTGGACCATTCATAAGTACGAACACTAAAAAAATGCCTCGTATTTCAGTTTTGAAATGTTTTCTCAGCCACTTAAATTGCCTTGTTCTGTGATATAACCTCTCCTGTAAACACCAAAAGCTTTTTTTAATGAAACATCCACGGGATTTGAGAGCAGACACCACCAAGGCAAACACAACATCGACGGAAAATTACCAGCTAACGGAACGTGCACTTACTATAAATGATTCAGTTCATGTTAGTTGGTCATCTCAAGAAGAGAACTAATTTTTCTAATGAAACAAACTTGGCTTTTTCATCACGATTTTACATGTTTTACGCTATATTAAATCTGCAAAGGAAAAAATATGAACGATCAAGACAAGTAAATCTAATTATGTCGCGATTCATACTCAAAGTTAGTTTGTCATAAGATAAAAACGCACAGTCTAAAATGAACCAACACCCTAAGAGAGATAGAACCAAATTAAAAAAAAGGAGCGGTTCTAATGAGCAAGAAGCTTCCATTTCATTCACAAGCGAGACTTCCAATTTAAGGGGGCGGGAAATAATTTTTAGTTTCACGTGAAAAAAATCGAATGGAGCAATGTTTATTAAGTTTTGTTAGTTTAATTAATTGTCTCGCTTTTAAATAGAAAAGTCAACAAACATCATAGTTTTACTGACGCAGAAAAAAAAATAGCACGAGTACAAATTGAGTACAAAAGAAAACTTTACGTCATTTTGAAGATCATTCCTTCGGCAATTTACATACGTAATTTGGTGGAATTCTGCATAATGGCACATGGTGAGAAAAAGAGGTTTTGTTCACCGACATTTTTTTTTAACGGAAGAAAGCACATTGCTTTTCCGCATTGCTGAAAGCTTCTACGCAACTAATTCCTACACAACTTACTTTTTACAGATGACGAAGAGTCTATGAAAAAGTAAACGTTGGATAGATTTCCCTTGATATAATATCTTTGAAATGCGAAGCGAGCGAAAGTGTTCAGTTTTCGACCTGTTATGAACCGATCCATCGATTTTGGAGGGTGAAAGCGAACAGTTCGCTTTTCTCGAAAATAAAAACATGTTTGAGGAAAAAAAAATGCACAACCTTTCTTGTCTTACTAAGGTCTACTTGTGTGCAAAAATTGAGACAATTTGAATTTTTGACTCTTGCCGTAAAAATTTCATTTTTGTTTGATTTTTGTGCACAAATGTCTTCTTAAATGTGACCGTGTAATTTTATTTTGTAAAGTTTTGTCTCCTGGATCATTTTTTCCCTCTAATGTCATATATTCTCAGTTACTGACCGACAGCTTTTAAAAAATTCAACTTCGTGATCTAGGAAATAGCTCATCTCCGAGAGAAATTTGCATCTTGAAATTAGTTCAAATTAATACAGATGTATGCTTCTATCCAAAATTTCGGTTCAGCCGCTCTCAAATTAACACGTTCTAATTACTTCCCTTACTTCTGCTTCAACGATATAATTTCTCCTGAAAAAACCAAAGGCTTTCAAACCTCCATTTAAGGATTGTAGAAACTATTTATTTCCACTCGTTTGATGTGCTTATGTTGATTCTTTACATTCAATACGATGCAGGACTTTAATCACACTAACAATCGCGGAGTTTAGGCGGATGCTTTTATCTGTAATGCTTCTTTAGCTGCACTAAAAATGCCGCCCTCCTTTCAGCTATTATCTGTCAATCATTCAGGAAAACTAAATTGGAGTTCTAATGGTGATAAGTTTAGTCTGCATTGCACTCTACCTCAGCACGCTGCTTCCTTTTCTTTGTGAAAACCGCCCTTTCTAAATTTGACTTAAACTTAATTCGTTAAAGGTTAGAAACACTTTCGTTATCATTGAGGTGAGTTCAAAATATTCGTTTGCAAATTCTACCTTCGACGAGATGAGGAAAACTGAATCAATATGGACGGAAATATGTTATTGATCATGTTAGTAATCGTAAGGCGACGAAAAAGATCTCTTTCTCCAGTTTGTTGCTTATGATATTGACCAGGGAAGAAATTTATCCGAAGCGAGAAAAGACTATGACTAAACTTCTGGGTGTAGGAAATAAAACATGAGAGATGTTTTTCCTTTTAAAAATGTTAGTTATATTTCACCGTACCTACAGTTAATTTGTCTTTGAAATTTTTTAAGGCAGTAACAACAACAACCACAGTATTTCTAATGGCGGCATCGAGAAGAGGAGTAGGTCTTTCTACTAAATCTTTCTGCTATATTTCCGGAAGATCTCTAGATTTTTTGTTGCCATCTGCTTTTGGAGGCAATAAATTTCCTTCAAGCAATTGAGATCACTAGTCTAGTGGCAAAACTTTCCGCTTATTCAGTGAACATCGAAAAAGTTCTATAATTATTATTAAATTCGTCTTTACTGAAAGAAAAAAAGGAATAGGCTATGATGTGTATTCATATCCGCATAAAAAAACACGAGGATCAGTTTTAGTTAACAGACGAAACTTAGTCAAAGCACATAAAAAAAAAGTGAAAAGCAATATTTGACATATATCTTTATTGAGAATATTGAAATCATATTTCGTTTTATCTCAAATTGCACTGTTTTCTGTTATTTTCATAGCAGCTAACAGAGCTTAGAGAAAATGCAGCCTTTCTACTCAGCTTCGCAGTGTATTCCATGGCTTGTGGTCCTCATCATCGAATGTCTGGCCATAGTCATCCTTAATGTCATCACCACTGTTGTCTTTGTGAAGAAGAAGCGTCAGCTACAGCGGCGGAGTACATATTTGATAATCCATCTGGCGATAGTCGATCTCTTGGTGGGCGTAGTCTCTGGGCCGCTACAGATTGAAAACAGAATGTCGAAAGACTGTCCTCAATGGAAGTACAGACGAGAGACTACTTGGTATCGTCATATATCTTTTGCATTTGTACATTTATTCTCGTTCACTTCCCTTACAAATCTCATCGCTATCTCTTTAGAACGGGTACACGCAACATTTTGTCCATTCAGGCATCGCTTTGTGAGGAAATGGGTTTATAGAGCCATAATTATTGTCATTTGGTTAATAGCTATTGTTAGAGAAGTCGCCCAAATTTTCCTATGGGAAATTGGTTATTTCGAGGTAATTAATGCTTACTTGTATCTCCCATTTTATGCAGTTTCTCTATTTGTTATCTGTGTATCTTACATCCTCATTATTATCAAAGTACGATGTAGTTGTCATCCTCAATTCCATTATAGATCCAGAAGAGAAAGAAAACTGACGGGTACTGCGCTTATCGTCTCACTTGTGTCGTTACTTTGTTTTCTACCAGCGATGATATATTTAGCATATCTTGGCTTTTCCTTCACTTATTTCATGAATGTTCATATTAATATGGCTGTGCTAGTTCTATTCTTAGCTAACTCACTTGTAAATCCTATAATTTACGCTCTTTGGATGCCAGGATTCAGAGAAGGTTTATTACAGCTATTTTACAGGGTCCCAGACCTTTCTCGTAACGCCACAGCAAATCTGCCACTTTTTAACCTTAGGAGAGCGTAGATAAATGGTAGGAAAACTATTGATTAAGTTTGTTTCTAAATAACTTTAACTTCTTGGCCGAGCAACATGCATTTCCATCTTATTTTCTGGTTTCCATTAAAATCTTGAGTAAGTAAGAAAAACTACGCAGGTGATTTACGAACAGATAATTGATACAGTATAATTTTGCCTTTGAATAAAAACAGTATACTCAACTTACTCGACGTTGTGATCATTTGTATGATAGCTTGACTTGAACCAAAATAAATGGGACTTTTAACAAACCTGAGATGAAGAACTTAGAAGGACTCCCCACTCCCTTCCCAACCCCCTCCCCGACCCTCATATGTTAACGAGGCTGTGTGAACACTAAAAAAGGCTTTTACTGCCTAATCGAAAAGCACTTTACGCAAAGCAAACGACGACATAATTCAAGCCTGTTTAAACTTTGCTGAATGAAGTTGTTTTGTTCGTGGTTTTGAATATTAATTGTTAGCAAGATTCGTTGTGTAAGCGAAGAGGATGTAAATGCATTTCCCGAACAAGAAGAGAACGAGAAAATTAGGATTTTCAAGGATTTTCTCGAAAGTTGCGACTAAACACAGGACAATTTTTCATTTGTCCGTGCTGAACAGCCTTCAAAGGTTTGTAGTGAAGAGAAGGTGAAAATAAACGTATCTGATGATTTTAGTCAGTGTCAGTAATCGAATTTTAATTAAGCCTATAAAACCAGTTCACATATATTTTGGCCTAACTGACGGTGATATTTGTAAAACCTTTTAGAATTTGGGCACCGGGAATTTTGTTTCTACTAATACTCAAAATTAATATCAAAGTCAGGTTTACAATCTTAACCACGTATATTTATTGTCCATATAATTGAAAAGAAAATTACTCGGTAGCTCAAAGATATGAATTTGATGTTCTTGTGGCATGATTAATATCTCACTCGTTTACTGCGCTCACTCTTTAGATATTGTTCTTGCCACTCGAACATAGAATTCATACCTTATCGCCATCGTATAATATCTTCCATTTATTGACCAGTTAAAGCAAAAGAGTCCAAAACGCCGACCTTTTATTTTGTTTATCATTATTTTATGAGAATGGTAGAACGTCGTGAAATGAAGACAGAACGGCTCAACATAAAAGAAACATTGCCAGATTGAAAACTTATTCAGCTCTGTTATGATAGGCATGTCATTCCATCGAAGGATCTGAAGACTGGTTCACATGTGCGATGCAAATGCAAACGTAAACGCAAATGGTAATGCGAGCGAGTTCACACGTCCAACGCAAACGCAGGGAAAGATAGATACGCAAGCGCAGAAGAGGTATTTTTCCAAGATGACCGACAATGATTGAGCTTTTGCCGATTCACACGCGTGGGAAGCGAACAGAAATGCAAGTTTAAGAAAATTAAAATGTTTTTGTCACTTGCGTTGACGGTTGCGTTTGCATTTGCGTTGGGGTGTTTCACACGTGCAATCCCTTGCATTTGCATTTGCGTTTTCGTTTGCTGAGCTTCTCCTTGTGTGATTGATTGACCGAGGGAGGTGTGTGTACTAATCCTAATACAATCTTAGGAGATTAGTTCAAATTTTCAGAGCCGGCCTAATACCTTAGAAGTACTTTAAATCGTGTAATAGCCCAAGTCGATGTACCACTTTGGAAATTAACAACATCTCGGATAAATGGTTGGAAAGTACGAGGGATGTTTGAATTTGATGTGTTCAAGCAGTGATTATTTATTTTGCCAAAAAAAGGATTTTGAGTTTTTGCGTTCTTTCAAAGTGTAATTAGGGACCGAGAACTGAAATGAGGAAAAGAGCCGAGCTTCTTTTTGCAATAGCCGTGACACAAAGGTTCTGATTACATAAATCAATACCCTGTTATTTCATTCAGGCCGGGGAAACTGAATTCTGTTGTTATCGTCACTGACAATCCTGGTAACTGGTTGTGATAAAAATTGCAATTCTGATCTAAGCTGACTAGCCCAATCCGAATCAACTAACACCTTGCCGCAAGAGCCACCATAATTAATGACTTCTGGAGTTGACACACAGCCCCCTGCAATCCTGCCTTTCGGGGAGAAAAAAAGTTCTTATTTATCAGTTAAAAAATTGCGTCTACCAAAAAACTTTTAGCCCTTTCGGGTTACCGGATATTCTCTCTAAACTGCACCCAAACTAAAAACGTTTTGCAATGGTTTTGAAAAATTCAGGTCCTGAAAATTCCAGAGGGTATACTGGTAAACCGTAATTTTCCAAAGCTGTGTTTTTTGATTCGGGTTGAAATATTCACTTTATCGGCGATCCACCCATTTATGGAGACTTAATAGAAACGAAAAAGAAAAAGCAAAAAAACAAAACAAAACAAAACAAAACAAAAATAGATAGCTAAGAGAAAAAAAGAAACTCATGTATCCTAACACTTGCACTCTGCTCTTTAACCCTTTAACTCCCAAGATCTGATTGTTAATTCTCCCCTCTACCTGCTGCCCATTTCCTTGTAAATTTAGTTATGAGAATTTGTTTAAGATCAAATGAACAACTTGTACCTGATAAGCTTGAATATTTTCATTACCTTTTTGCTAGATAATGTAAGGATATTGTTTCATGTTGATCACTTCTGCGAATTAAATAGTTAAGTAATAAACTTTATGCCGACTTCAACCGCCTTGAATTTTAAACTCTATTGAAAAAGGTATTATAGTGACTTCTCGAAATTACTCTGATTGTTATTGACGTCTAAGTCAATATATTCCCCTCACCCAACTCCGAGAAGATCGATCAGTTTTTATCAAAAGAGATTTGTAATCATAATGTCTCGATTAATGTATTGTGAGGGTCTGGGAAGGTCATCATTGAGCATTACTTAAGTTTGAAATAGCTCATCTGCCAGAGCATTCTGCAGTTTGACTATGATAAGGTGAAGGATATAGGTGTGGTAGTTCTTTTCTCAGCTAACTCACTTGTAAATCCTATAATTTACTCTCTTCTGACGCCAGGATTCAGAGAAGGTTTATTACAACTAGTTTGTAGGGTCCCAGACCTTTCTCATATCGCCCCAGCAAACCTGCCTCTTCGTAACCTTAGAAGAGCGTAGATTGATGGTAGGAAAACAATTGATGAAGTTTGTTTTTTAAATAACTTTAACTTATTAGCCGAGCAACATGCATTTCCACTTTATTTTTTGGTTTCCAACAAAATCTTATCATGCACAGTGTTTACCATCGCTTTAAAGATTTCTGTTCATAAAACTTCTACGCAGTTATCTTGCGAATACTTCATCGGAAATATAATCCAAAGCTGTCATTAATAACTTGAGTTGAGATGGGAAATTCCTTGAACTGAATATAATAAGGAACTAAGTTTTCTAAATAAGTTTATTTTTAATAAAAGAAAGTTATTAGTTCAGTGTCAACATAAGAAATGAAAAATCAATTAACGAAGTTTTTTTTAAAGGAAAAAAAGGAATTTTGTGACCATAATTAAAAGCATTAAGAAAACGCTTCGTATCTCAATTTTGAGTGGTTTCTCGGCCAGTTACAGCTTACCTGTCGTTCCTATTCAGCTGCACTCAAGACGTCTTCCGTCATCCTAGGGTTAGATATCATATGTCAGACATTTTGAAAGCTAATTTCGACTCTTGATAGTGGTGTGTTTATTTTCTATCTCTATTCCTTAGCTTGTTGTTTTCTTATTCATTCTGAAAAGCGCCTTTGGTCAAATTTGGCTCTAACTTACTTTTTAGAGGATACGAAGTACTTCGTTATCAGTGAGGTATGTTAGTAAAATTTAATTCGTTCACAAACTTCAGTTTTCGGAAGAGGAGGTAAAGCGAGTTAAAATGGGTGGAGAGGAGTTATGGAAAATCTTCTGTAAGACTGTGGAAAATTTGAGAATTTTGGTTTTGTTTCCTTCTTTTAATGCTTATGAAACGGTTGAGGATTTTGAGACCTTGCGAAAAGCTTGTTCCTTCGTTACACGTTCTTGACGAGACGATGAAAAGATCTTCCTGTTTCATTACCGAGTACAACATTTATCATGTTGAAGAGAGGACTTGATCCCCTCTTGCCATCTTTATTATCGTATAATAGCATGTGGAAAAGTTTTCAAAATGTTAGATTGTTTCTTTTGATGCCTCTCAATGATGATGCTTAATTACCTCCCTTTCTTCTGCTTCAATGATATAATTTTCCCCGTAAAAACCAAAAGCTTTCAAACCATCATTAAAGGATTTTGAAACTATTTATTTCCACTCGTTTAATGTGCTAATGTTGATTCTCTATTCAGCTGTTTTGTGGGTGGATTTACCACCATACAGGACGTTAATCACAATAACAATCGGGGAGTTTATAGGCGGATGCCTCTACCTGTAATTCTTGTTTAGCTGCACTAAAAGCAATTGAGATCACTAGTGGCAAAGCGTTCCGTTTATTCAGTGATCATCGAAAAAGTTCTATATTATTATATTCGTCTTTTTCAAAATAAAAAAAAAGGGAACAGGCTGAATAATTATATTTTCGGATATGAATCTCGCATAAAGAAACACGAGGATCAGTTTAAGTCAATGGACGAAACTTAGTTTTTCAAAACACGTTAAAGAAGCGTAAAAAGCAATATTTGACATACATCTTTATTGAGAATATTGAAGTCATAGTTCATTTAGTTAGTGGGCGCAGTTTGTGGGCCGCTGCAGATTGAAATAAAAATGGAGTGGTATTGTCCTCTATGGAATTACAGACGAAAAACTATTTGGTTTAATCGTTTATCTTTTGTATTTCTACATTTATTCTATTTCACTTCCCTTACAAATCTTATTGCTGTTTCCTTAGAGCGGCTACACGCAACATTTTGTCCATTCAGGCATTGCTTTGTGAGCAAATGGGTTTATAGAGCCATAATTATTGTCATTTGGTTAATACCTATTGTTAGAGAAGCCGCTCAATTTTTTTTATGGGAAATTGCTGATGGAACTGAAATTGATACATACTTGTATATCCCATTTTATGCAGTTTCTCTATTTGTTATCTGTGTATCTTACATCCTCATTATTATCAAAGTACGATGTAGTCGTCATCCTCAAATCCATTCTAGGTCCAAAAGAGAAAGCAAACTGACAGGTACTGCGCTTATCGTCTCACTTGCATCGTTACTCTGTATTCTACCAGGGACAATCATGTATGTAAAGTGTATTCACCTTTCCTCCGCTTGCTTTAAGATGCATTTTCATATTAGTATGGCTATGGTAGTTCTATTCTTAGCTAACTCACATGTAAATCCTATAATTTACGCTCTTCGGATGCCAGGATTCAGAGAAGGTTTATTGCAGCTAGTTTACAGGGTCCCAGACCTTTCTCGTATCACCCCAGCAAACCTGCCTCTTCGCAACCTTAGGAGAGCGTAGATTGATGGTTGGAAAACTATATATAAAGTTTTTGTTTCAAATAGCTCTAACTTCTTAGCCGAGCAACATGCATTTCCATTTCATTTTTTGGTGATATGAGAGTAGACTAAGGATAGAAACAGTACAAACATCTGAATGATTAAAATGAAACGTGTTGCGTTGAGTGGAACGAAAAAAAATAATTGAGAAGTCTTCAAATAACCAGTATGAAAAAATCGGAATCACTATGAGGAGAGATTACTTTCTTTTCCCTTTGAAGTTACTCTTAAATTAAGTAAAAATGCACCGATAGATCTAAAGAAATAAATGTCACCGTGTTATTCTATTTTCAAAAGTTTTGTCGCCTAGGTCACTTTTCCTCTTTAAAATTATTTATTCTCTGGTACCAGCCGACAGCTTTTAAAAATTCAAATTTAGGATCTAGGATATAGCTTATCTCCGATAGTATTTTGCAGTTTAAGGACGATAAAGTAGAGGGCTTCGTCAAAATTAACTCAATACAGCAAGTGTACGCTTTCATCCAAAATTTCGGTTCAGCTGCGCTCAACTTAACATGCTCTAATTACGATTCCGCCTGTGGGACAGTGAAACGCAAGACTGTCAATAAATATCTTACTCATGAAAGTATTTTTAATTTAAAATATGAGATTAAAACTGTATTAGTTTTAAAACAATAAGACTGTCTAATTTATGATTACACTTTTGAAGTCTTGTCCAGTATGTTTGCTTTACTTAAGAAAATAGTCTTTAATTAAGAAATTATTTCCAACTTTCAACAACGCAATTTTTATGTAACTCCATATTATAAGATGCACGGTCTTTATCACCGCTTTAAAGATTTCTGTTCGTAAAACTTCTACCCATTTATCTTGCGAATACATAACTGGAAATGACATCCACAGCTGTAATTAATAACCTGATTAAAGATAGGTAATTTCTTCAACTGAATATAATAAGGAACCAAGTTTACAGGAGAAGTTTATTTTTAATAAAAGAAAATGACTAGTTCAGTGCAGATATAAGAATGTAAAATCGATCAGAGAAGTTTTTTTAAAAAAAAGAGAGAATTTTGTGGACCACTCATAAGTACGAACACTAAAAAATGCCTCGTATTTGAGTTTTGAAATGTTTTCTCAGCCACTTAGATTGCCTTCTTCTGTGAAATAACTGCTCCTGTAAACACCAAAAGCTTTTAACATTCCATTCAAGGTTTCTAGAAACTATTCCTCTCCATTCATTTAATATTCAGTTATTAATTCTCCAGACAAAGCTGTTTTGCCGGCGATTTGGGTTCACTTCGAGACGGAACTTTCTTTTAATTAACGACGAACAGGTGTAATTTAGCTTACCTATTGTTCCTCTTCATGACGAGTTTTTTATTCCTAAATTTGTTATTTATTTGTTAATGAAGCATCCATGGGATTTGAGGGCAGACACCACCAAGGCAAACACATCATCGACGGAAAATTACCAGTCAACGGAACGTGCACTTACTGTAAATGATTCAGTTCATGTTGGTTGGTCATCTCAAGAAGAGAATTATTTTTTCTAATGAAACAAACATGGCTTTTTCATCACAATTTTACATGGTTTACGTTATATTAAATCTGCAAAGGAAAAACTATGAACGATCGAGACAAGTAAATTTTATTATTTCGCGATTCATACTCAAAATTAGTTTGTTATAAGATAAAAACACGCAGTCTAAAATGAACCAACACCCTAAGAGAGATAGAACCAAATTAAAAAAGGAGAGGTTCTGCCTTCAGATAACAACAGCCCAAGTAGGACTGACCACCCGTGGGAGACAGAACCAGGTGAAAAATAGGAAAGGTTCTTGCCTCCGATAACAACAGCCCAAATAGGACTGACTACCCAAGAGAGAAAGAACTAGTTGAACCGGGTGACAAAATCGGGGACTAAAAGTTTAAAAAAATGAAGGTTCTTCCCTTACGGAGATAAGACAGTTAATTAAGGACTGACGAGCTCTCGAATCTTCCGTCTTAGAGGGATGTTGTCGATTCTCTTCAAAACGTCTTACAGAGATTGAATATTTGGGCTTCTAGAGAATCAGAAACTGGAATTTTTGTCGCGAGTTTAATAATGACTTGGCGAACGACAAAAAGATACCTATTTCTTTGATCCGCGAGGCGATCAGAACTCAGCTGTTTTTTTGTGAATATATTGGCACCAGTGTCACGCAAGCGTGGGAGCGAGGCACACGATCCGCACGAACAAAATCAATCAAGCTTCGGCGTCCGACGAAAAACTTCACTACTGTTGTTTATTCATAATATGTTTTAATACAACGCCTCAAAATTTGGGATTGTTGGGTTGCTTTAGCCCTTCCATAGTGACTACGATGAAAATAAGGCATTTTTGGAGTCTTATACCTTAAAATCGAGTTTAGGAATTGGTCGATAGAACCTTCTAGGAGAGCGAGGTTTGCGTATACATTACACTTTCTGTTTTGTTCACCTTTCGGGCATACCTCCACTCATTACACAATAGGAGGTTTCTATCCTTTGGCTGGGAAAGATCTAATCTCACATCCGACGGAAGGTTAATCTGTTCTAATCTGTCAGATGTTTAAGATAATTAGCATGGAACATTTGAATTATGACACGAGAGCACTCTCGTGTTCTAAAATCCTGCCAAAAATTTAGGACATACTTATAGGAGGGCCAGTCTCAGCTAAAACTCTCAACATTTTCTTTTGTCTCATGAAATAAAAAATAACTGAACTCGGACAACCTGTTCTAACCTTTCTTTCACACACCGCTCAATAGTTTTCCGCTTTTGGTTTGTACAGTCACACGGAAAGTAAAATTCCAGTTCAGACAAGTGTGATATGTAGTTGAAAAGGATCAAATAAAGAGTAATATTGAGTTTTTATCGATTTTTTTGACGAACCGCTCCGTACTTTTTCCGTTGCCCAGACTTTCACCTTTGCAAAATCACTCAATTATTGAAACTCAAGCTCGGACAATTGACGAAATGGAAGAGAATCATACGTCAAAAATGAATTTAAAAAAATTAATAGATAATATTGATAATACAAAAACAGATACATGTTTTCAGGGTTGAGGAGAGCACGTGGGTCCATCGTGCATTTAACAATCGCGATCGCGAGCTTTTCGAAAAGCTCTAAGAAGGTGTCACTTTATTTTTGGCAATGGACGGGAGAAATGGACGATAATTAAATCCCTGAAACATCCACACAATGGAAAATGAAAATAGAATTTTAATCATGCACTAAATATTTTCCCTTCAGATCAAATGAATGCTTAGGCAGCTTTCAAAAACTGCTCTGTCACTTGTTTTCAGGGTAACTTTCCCATCACAAGCATGGAAAGACGGCTATGCGTGTTTTATGCGACGCGTATCTTGTCAACGAAAAAGCGGTACTCAGCAGTTATCGAGATCAGGCCCAAACAGGTAAACTCGTAATTGCCAGAAAAGTTTACATAGAAACTGAAAGTATTCGCCCCGTGGTTCGCGCAAGCGAGTGACGGATCTCTTGCGCGCGCGTTTTCACGATCAAAGATGTGCCAGAGAAAATGTCGTTACTCATTTGCAGCGCTAGCATTAGACACAAAATTTACGTACTTCCTACGGCAGTCCTTGCTGGAGCGTGACCACTGACTGCCTGTCCATTCTCAGAGAGAGTAGAACCGGTTAGGCCATAAGCAAATTTGTCAGATCTCAAAACTGTTTAAGAGGCGGGAGTAGGGTTTGTCATAAAAGATGTGTAGTCATAATGTCTCGGTTAATGTATTGTAAGGGTTTGGGAAGGTAATTATCAAGCATTGATCAAACTTTCGAACCATTGCTATCCTTACATAGACCGCATGATGAAATACTTGATTAACAATAAAAAAGCAATTGATCATGCAGAATGAAGATTGCGGAACTATATCAACTTTATCGATCAGTTAGAGTAAAATGCCTTAACATTGCTGTGGATCAGTTATCCAGTCTGTTGATAGTTCGATACCAAATACATCGCTGGTATTCATAACAATGAGTCGAATAAACAGCGTAGCGATATGGCATCAGTAGCACTTTCATTTGCGCGACGAAGTGAAACATTTAATATGACGTTTAGTTTGTTTACTTATAGTGTGAAATTTTAAAGACTGCAAGTTTTCATCGAAATTCATTCACTTTACAGAAATAAACACCTCACTGTGGGCTGAATCACAAGCAGCGTAATGACGGAGTTAATATCTCATTTAAAACATAAACTGTTGGAAGGCAAGAATGAAAGAAATAACCGGTAGCGACAACCACTTTCGCTGCTTCCTTTCGAATTAGATTTCTGATCGAGGTTTTCGCTATTCTTCGATATGAACAGTAAGAAAAATTATGGAACGAACATCAACTAAGTTATGCTTATATTTACCTGGGAAAAGTCGTCTTTCACAACGGTGTATGAGTAAACAATTCATCTCCTTAACCCCTCAGATTCAACAACATCAACATAGTGTCTTCCGCCCCGCAATATCAAGACACCCCGAGGAAGACTGGTAACGAAAGGCTGTATCAGTCCATCAGGAAAGTTTGATGAAGCACTCAACTCTTACAGACCATTTCTAACATTTATGAGCGGAAAAATAGAAGGATCTGAGATATCAGTGCGCAGCACTGTGATAACGGCCCTGATATTCTTATCGAAAGGATATCACCTCAGTCCTAGACTCGTTAGAAGTTTGTAATTACATTTATTTAGTTAGTGCATGCTGTTGATCAAGAACACTAACGACGAAAACTTAAAACCACTGCAAATATTTCCTCGTGAGCCTTATAGCTTTGGAATTTCCTTTTCTTCTTTTCACTGATATATTATGTAGTCGGCATTTGTCATGCTAGAGAAATATATGTATATTTATATCAACGAAAGAAACCTCAGCTAAGTATTGAATCTTCGATGAGACTTTTCGGTATAGGCAAGTGAATTTCTGAGATTGTTGTGATATTGAAAGTAATTAATCTTCGTATGTCTAATTTCATTTTTATGCTCCAGGTCTGATATCCGGCCCATGTAAAGGCACAAAGGCCCTTACAGGCCTCTCTACGTTGCATTGGGGATCTAGAACATAATGACATTATCATTAACTCGCTATTAAGGTTCCAAGGGGTATGACATTGACAGTAGTTTTTATGTCAGGATTATTTTTATGCAGGTTTCATGCCGATGCTATTCGGGTTATCCTGCTGGGTGGACGACTTCTTATTAAATTGTTTTATTACGGACAACTAACTAGTTAACCGATATTTTTAAAATTTGCATTTTACGAGCGTTTTTCATCGTATGTTGTCAAAAGATTTCCTCGACCACTTTATCATTGCGTTGTATTGCGTTTGGCGGAAACAGGAGGGAAAAATCATTAAATGAGGCAAAAAAATGTTGCCATTGTAACCACATATATAAATAAGGAGTCTTAAGTTCAAAAAGGCTGATTAGTTAAAAAAACTGGGTTTACGATGTCTACGTTTCGGATTGATTGACAAACAGACGTAAGACTCCTGCAGTTTTCAAGAATTGAAGTGCGTGATCAACAGAAGTGTTTAGATGAGAGTCTATGTTTACAGTCTAAACACGGTCTAAACACGGTTGTGTTGTTATATACACGTGTGTATTGTTAAGAAATATACTTTACAAAAGCAATAAAGAACTTTTTACTAAGTTTCTACAAGTTCATCGAAACCGGCCAGGGTGAGCGATCGTGCATTGAAAAAGTACTCCAAAGTTCTGCATTTCCGGCTTAAATAACTCCTTATATCACATAAACTGCGGTGTTATACGGGGATTCCGGCCCCGAGAAAAGCCGTAACAACACACGTGAAGAAACATCGTATTTTTCAATCAGCTGCTTATAAGTCACTCGCCTTTGGCGCCACTCGGTCAGGTTGATGAATGAACGGCCAAGCCTTCACGATTCTCATTACAAATTGTTTGTCAGAGCTTTCTTATGGTGGCTAAAAACACTAAAAAATCCGTATCGCTGACAGACAATGAGGTTCAAACTTTCCTAGAAGGGCAAGAAAACCAATATACTAATAGAAAAACCGAAAGTTACGTATTCAGTGGCTTTGGTGTCAGCATTTCTCTCGGCTGAGAATGAAAATCGACAACTGGAAGATTTGCCACTGGCCGATTTTGGCCGTTTACCTGGAAGACCTCTTCTGTCGGAAAGGAGAAAGTCAATGAATGAGAATTTTGTAAATTGAAAATTACGAC
Organism: Pocillopora damicornis; assembly: GCF_964200805.1. Taxonomy (NCBI): domain Eukaryota; kingdom Metazoa; phylum Cnidaria; class Anthozoa; order Scleractinia; family Pocilloporidae; genus Pocillopora; species Pocillopora damicornis. Next base: position 19,747,414 of record NC_142678.1, read on the forward strand.
CATTGTTGTTTTTGTAATCATGATTCAACGCATTTTTCCATCTTAAGAGTCAGCGCCAACGCACTCTACGATTGTTATTCGAGGATTGTTGATTCACCTATTTTCATTCCTTAATGAAGTCGGCTTTTCTTCCTAGTAAAGGGCTATTGTGTTTCTATGATAAACAAAATAAAACATGGTTGCTTGTAGATGTGGAATTTCTCTTCTCGTGCTCAACTCGAAGAGAAATTCCATATCTACGTGCGCCCATGTATTATTCTCTATTTATCACGCTCCCCCACTCCCCACCCCATTCTAGAGAAAGTAAGGCTGCAATATAATCATAATTCCTCACTTGAATTGCCTCATTATGTATATATATTTTCGTACGTTTAAAATACAGCCTTCAAAAGTTTGGATTCGTCTATGTAAATTATGTAAATGAACACAAAAACTCCGGGACAAAATCGTCTCAAACGAAACAAAGACTGTAGGAGCCAAAAACACCTTCAAGCACTACGCTTTGAATATCGCGTACTGTCTTTGGATTTTATATGATCTGGGATCTGCAATATGGTTAGGCGATACGCTCCAGTCTCCGAATCGAGTTCTGGCTGAACGTAGACGAGTAGACTCATATAAGAGTTGCAATTGACTAACGATAGAAACATCTAAACGATAAGAATGAAAAGCAATGCATTTTGTCGCTTTTAGAAAACTCAATAGCGATACAAGTGCAACGATTAGTGAGCTTCCATTCAGTTTATTTTCTCTCTGAGTGAAAAAAAAATAATCGAGGATGATGACTGAGATAGCCTAACCAGCAACTGCACAGGTAACTAAAAGGGAAATTAGATAGAATGGGGAACACTCGATAGGGTCTCAAAAATAAACACATAACTGCAGCTGCTTGCCATCAGAGGTATAAGAACCACCACTTTGAATGTAGTCGATAACCAAATTATAAATATTGGTGGGTTTTATTGCTTCAGGGAAAGGCAGAACGTCGAGTTTTCAAATGGCAAGTATCAAAAATCGGAATCATCATGAGGAGAGAAGACTACCCTTATCAACCGGAGTTGGAGTTAAATTAAATACAAATGCAGTGGTAGATCAAAAGAAATAAACGTCGCCGTGTTATTTTATTTTCTAAAGTTTTGTCGGCTGGATCATTTTTCCCGTTTAATATTATATATTCTTAGGTACTAAGCAACAGCTTTTAAAAAATTAAACTCTATGATCAAGGATATAGCTCATCTCTGATAGTATTTTGCAGTTTGACCACGATAGAGTAACGGACTTGGTCCAAATTAACGCAAATCAGGTGTATGCTTCCATACAAAATTCGGTTCAGCTGCAGTCAAATTAACATATCCTAATTACTTCCTTTATGATCCCGCCTGTGAGATAGTGAACGTGAGGCTGTCAATAAATGTCTTTTTCATGAGAATATTTTTAACTTAAGATATGAGATTACAACCGTATTAGTTTCAAAAAATTACACCGTCGAATTTATGACGGTACTCTTGAAGTTCTATTCAGTAGGTTTGCTTTACTTATGACCTAACTTGCAAGAAAATAAAGTCTTTAATTAAGAAATTACTACATTAACATGATAAAGTTGGTGATTAAGTTTTGACTGTTAGAAAACCTTTACGGGCCTGTTGACTAATTATTTTAGCTTTATACCTTATCCCTACAAACTGGATCTCATTCGCACTCTTGTTGATAGAGCCTACAAGATCAACAACACATGGTTGGGTTTCCACGAAGAGATCTAGAAACTCACTGAAATCCTTAAAAAGAATTTTTTTCCAGCCAATCTGGTTCAAGGGTTGTCATCGGTACCTCACGCTCACCGTGATGAGTGCGATCCCCCGGTCTCCGTTTCAGACACTACTACAAACTTTTATTTTAAATTACCTTACATTGGCTCTTTTTCTTTTGTCACGCAAAAAAGGGTTCGCCAATTTGCTAAGTGTTATTGTAACAACATCGATGTAAAGTTAGCTTTTTTCATCTTTTAAAATAGGCGATATGTTTGGGGTGAAAGACCCTATCCCTCGTGGGCTCCGTACGTGTGTGGTTTACAAGTTTTTATGTGAGGGCTCTAACGCCTGATATGTCGGCGAAACCCCTCGACATTTATCCACACGCGTACAAGAGCACTTGATAGGACCTCTCACATTTTCAGACATTTACATGATTCTCCACAATGTCGCACTCTTTGTTCTGATGAGTGTCTTAACACCTTAGATCACGCTGCCACAACTTTTCAACTTAAAATCAAAGAAAAAATTATCACCAAATGAAAAATCGACTCAAGAAGTTTTTTAAGGAAAAAAAGAAAATATTGTGAACCGAAATTAAAAAAAAGGAAAATATGCCTCGTATTTCAATTTTGAAATGTTTTCTAAGCCAGTTAAATTTCCTTCTTTAGTGATATAACTTCTGCCATAAACACCAAAAGCTTTCAAAACTGCATTCAAGGTTTCTAGAAACTATTCATCTTCATTTATTTGATATTCAGATATTAATTCTCCAGAAGAAGCTGTTTTGCCGGCGATTTGGGTTCACATAGATACGGAACTTTCTTTGAATTAACGACGTACAGGTGTAGTGTAGCTTACTTGTTGTTCCTGTTCAGTTGCAGTCAAAACGTCTTACGACATCTATAAATATCATATGTCACACATTTGGAAAGCTAATTTTGAGTCTTGATAGTTGTGTGTTTTTTCTCTATCACTATTCCTTGGCTTGTTGTTTTCTTATTCATTCTGAAAACCGCCTTTGGTCAAATTTTTAGAGGATCGAGGTACTTCGTTATTAGTGAGGTATGTTAGTAAAATTTAATTCGTTTACAAACTCTAGTTTTGGGGAGAGAAGGTAAAGCGAGTTAAAATGGGTGGAGGGAAGTTATGGAAAATCCTCTGTAAGCCTGTGGAAAATTTGAGAATTTTGGTTTTGTTTCCTTCTTTTAATGCTTATGAAACGGTTGAGGATTTTGAGACCTTGCGAAAAGCTTGTTCCTTCGTTACACGTTCGTGACGAGACGATGAAAAGATCTTCCTGTTTCATTACCGAGTACAACATTTATCATGTTGAAGAGAGGACTTGATCCCCTCTTGCCATCTTTGTTATCGTATTACAGCATGTGGAAAAGTTTTTAGAATGTTAGATTGTTTCTTTTGATGCCTATAAATGATGATGCTTACCTCCCTTACTTCTGCTTCAATGACATAATTTTTCCCGTAAAAACCAAAAGCTTTCAAACCATCATTCAAGGATTTTAGAAACTATTTATTTCCACTCGTTTGATGTGCTTATGTTGATTCTCTATATTTAGCTGTTTTGTAGTTGGATTTACGACGATACAGGACTTTAAACACACTAAAAATCGCGAAGTTCAGGCGGATACTTTTATCTGTAATGCCTGTTTAGCTGCTCTAAAAACGTCGTTTTCCTTTTAGCTATTATCTGTCAATCATTCGGAAAAACTAAATTGAAGTTCTAAAAGTGATAAGTTTAGTCTGCATTGCACTCTTCCTCAGCATGCTGCTTTCTTTTCCATTTGAAAACCGCCCTTTCTGCATTTGACTTAAAATCCATTCGTTAAAGGATAGAAACACTTTCGCTATCAGTGAGGCACGTTCAAAATATTCTTAAGATTGGTTTGCAAATTCTACCTTCGGTGAGATGAGGAAAACTGAATCAATATGGATGGAAATTTGACTCTAACTTATTTTTAAGAGGATACGACGTACTTCATTATCAGTGAGGTATGTTCATAAGATTTCATTCGTTTACAAACTCTAACATCGGTGAGATGAGGTAAAACCAGGTAAATGGGTGGAGAGAAGTTATGAAAAATCCTTTGTCAGTCTGTGGAAAATTTGAGAATTTTAGTTTTTTTCCTTCTTTTAATGCTTATGAAACAGTTGATGAATTTGAGACCTCTTGTGAGAAGCCTGTTGCTTCTCAGCATTCGTTACACGTTCGTGACGAGACGATGAAAAGCTATTTGTTGGTTTCATTACCGAGTACAACATTTACCATGTTAAGGAGAGGACTTGTTCCCCTCTTGCCATCTTTGTTATCATATTTACGCACATCGACAATCTTTTACAAGTATGTGGAACATTTTAGCTTGTTTCTAATGATGCTTATAAAACGATTAAGGCAACTGAGATCTATTGTATAAAGGCTTTTGCTTACTCAGAGTATTTCAAAAGAATGTTGTATTGCTGAAAAAGAAGAAATTTTTTCCAAAAATAGAGGGAGACTGAATTATCAAACTTTGAGATATGTATTGCACCAAAAAATAGGAACATGAAATTGAGTCAAAGCACAAAAGAAAGGTAGCAAATATAATTCTGTTGCTATGGTAATTCGGAAAAACTGATAAGTTTAGTCAGCATTGCACTCTTCCTCAGCATGCTGCTTTCTTTTCTATTTGAAAACCGCCCTTTCCGCATTTGACTTGAACTCAATTCGTTGATGGATAGAAACACTTTCGTTATCAGTGAGGCAAGTTCAAAATATTCTTAAGATTCGTTCGCAAATTCTGCCTTCGATGTGATGAGGAAAACTGAATCAATATGGACGGAAATATGTCATTGATAATCTTAATAATCGTAACGCGACGAAAATGATCTCTTTCTCTAGTTTGTTGCCTATGATATTGACAAAGGAAGAAAGTTATCGGAAGCGAGAATAGACAATGATTAAACTTTCTGGGTGTAGAAAATAAAATATAAGAGATGTTTTTCCTTTTAAAAATGCTATTAATATTTCAACCCATCTAAAGTTAATTGGTCTTTGAAATTTTCAACAAGGCGGTAACAACAACAATCGTATTTCTAAAAGCGGCACCGAGAAGAGGAGCAGGTCTTTCTACTTAGTCTTTCTACTCTATTTCCGGAAGATCTCCAAATTTTTTGTTGCCGTCTGTTTTTGGAGGCTTAAATTTCGTTCAAGCAATGGAGATCACTTGTGGCAAAGCTTTCCGCTTATTCAGTGAATATCGAAAAAGTTTTATATCATATTTATCGAAATAAAAAAAACTGAACAGGCTGAATGATTAAAATTCCGGATAGGAATCTCGCATAAAGAAACATGAGGATCAGTTTAAGTCAATGGACGAAACTTAGTTCTTCAAAATACGTTAAAGATGCGTAAAAAGCAATATTTGACATATTTCTTTATTGAGAATATTGAAGTCATATTGCATTTTATCTTTAATTGAACTTTTTTCTGTTATTTTTATGGCAGCTAACAGAGCTCGGAGAAAATGGAGCCTTTCTCCTCAGCTTCTCAGTGTATTCCATGGCTTGTGGTCCTCATCATCGAATGTCTGGCCATTGTCATCCTTAATATCATCACCATTGCTGTTTTTGTGAAGAAGAAGCGGCAGCTACAGCGGCGGAGTACATATTTGATCATCCATCTGGCGATAGTCGAATTTTCATATGGCTGTGGTAGTTCTATTCTTAGCTAACTCACTTGTAAATCCTATAATTTACGCTCTTCGGATGCCAGGATTCAGAGAAGGTTTATTGCAGCTAGTTTACAGGGTCCCAGACCTTTCTCGTATCGCCCCAGCAAACCTGCCTCTTCGCAACCTTAGGAGAGCGTAGATTGATGGTTGGAAAACTATATATAAAGTTTTTCTTTCAAATAGCTTTAACTTCTTAGCCGAGCAACATGCATTTCCATTTCATTTTTTGGTGAAATGAGGGTAGACTCGAAGGATAGAAACGGTACAAACATCTAAATGATTAAAATGAAAAGCGATGCATCTCGTCGCTTCTAGAAAACTACACAACGATATAAGTGGAACGATTAGTGAGCTTCCGGTTAGTTAGGTTTTTCTTTGTGTGGAACGAAAAAATCATCAAGGAATCTTCAAATAGCCAGTATGAAAAAAATCGGAATTATTATGAGGAGAGAATACTTTCTTTTCCCATTGGAGTTACTCTTAAATTAAGTAAAAACGTACCGATAGATCTAAAGAAATAAATGTCACCTTGTTATTCTATTTTCAAAAGTTTTGTCGGCTGGGTCACTTTTTCTCTTTAATATTATATATTCTCAGGTACTAACCGACAGCTTTTTTAAAAGCTTTAAAAAGATTCAACTTTAGGATCTAGGAAATAGCTCATTTCCGATAGTATTTTGCAGTTTATCATGATGTACGATAAAGTAGAGAGCTTCGTCCAAATTAATTCAATACAGTGTGTGTACGCTTTCACCCAAAATTTCGGTTCAGCTGCACTCAACTTAATATGCTCTAATTACGATCCCGCCTGTGGGACAGTGAAACGCAAGGCTGTCAATAAATGTCTTACTCATGAAAGTATTTTTAATTTAAGATATGAGATTACAACTGTATTAGTTTTGAAAAAATAAGACTGTCTAATCTACGATTACACTTTTGAACTCTTGTCCAGTATGTTTGCTTTACTTATGACCTACCTTGTAAGAGAATAAAGTCTTTAATTGAGAAATCATTACCAACTTTCAACAAAGCAATCTTTATGTAACTCCATACTATAGATGCACTGTCTTTATCACCACTTTAAAGATTTCTGTTCGTAAAACTTCTACCCATTTATCTTGCGAATACATAACTGGAAATAACATCCACAGCTGTAATTAATAACCTGAGTTAAGTTAGGCAATTTCTTGAACTGAATATAATAAGGAACCAAGTTTACAGAAGAAGTTTATTTTTAATAAAAGAAAATTACTAGTTCAGTGCAGATATAAGAATGTAAAATCGACCAGAAAAGTTTCTTAAAGGAAAAGAGAGAATTTTTTGGACCACTCATAAGTACTAACACTAAAAAACGCCTCGTATTTGAGTTTTGAAATGTTTTCTCAGCCACTTAAATTGCCTTCTTCTGTGAAATAACTGCTCCTGTAAACACCAAAAGCTTTTAAGATTCCATTCAAGGTTTCTAGAAACTATTCCTCTCCATTCATTTAATATTCAGGTATTAATTCTCCAGACAAAGCTGTTTTGCCGGCGATTTGGGTTCACTTCGAGACGGAACTTTCTTTTAATTAACGACGTACAGGTGTAATTTAGCTTACCTATTGTTCCTATTCATGACGAGTTTTTTATTCCTAAATTTGTTATTTATTTGTTAATGAAACATCCATGGGATTTGAGGGCAGACACCACCGAGGCAAACACATCATCGACAGAAAATTACCAGTCAACGGAACGTGCACTTACTATAAATGATTCAGTCCGTGTTGGTTGGTCATCTCAAGAAGAGAATTATTTTTTCTAATGAAACAAACATGACTTTTTCATCACAATTTTACATGGTTTACGTTATATTAATATATATATAACAACTTTATTTAAATAATAACATATAACATATTATTATTAAAAAAGGGTTATAGAAGGGAGGAACTTAATCCTCATTGTAAACTATACCCCAGATCTGCAAAGGAAAAAATATGAACGATCGAGACAATTAAATTTTATTATTTCGCGATTCATACTCAAAATTAGTTTGTTATAAGATAAAAACACGCAGTCTAAAATGAACCAAATTAAAAAAGGAAAGGTTCTTGCCTCCGATAACAACAGCCCAAATAGGACTGACTACCCAAGAGAGAAAGAACTAGTTGAACCGGGTGACAAAATCGGGGACTAAAAGTTTAAAAAAGTGAAGGTTCTTCCCTTACGGAGATAAGACAGTTAATTAAGGACTGACGAGCTCTCGAATCTTCCGTCTTAGAGGGATGTTGTCGATTCTCTTCAAAACGTCTTACAGAGATTGAATATTTGGGCTTCTAGAGAATCAGAAACTGGAATTTTTGTCGCGAGTTTAATAATGACTTGGCGAACGACAAAAAGATACCTATTTCTTTGATCCGCGAGGCGATCAGAACTCAGCTGTTTTTTTGTGAATATATTGGCACCAGTGTCACGCAAGCGTGGGAGCGAGGCACACGATCCGCACGAACAAAATCAATCAAGCTTCGGCGTCCGACGAAAAACTTCACTACTGTTGTTTATTCATAATATGTTTTAATACAACGCCTCAAAATTTGGGATTGTTGGGTTGCTTTAGCCCTTCCATAGTGACTACGATGAAAATAAGGCATTTTTGGAGTCTTATACCTTAAAATCGAGTTTAGGAATTGGTCGATAGAACCTTCTAGGAGAGCGAGGTTTGCGTATACATTACACTTTCTGTTTTGTTCACCTTTCGGGCATACCTCCACTCATTACACAATAGCAGGTTTCTATCCTTTGGTTGGGAAAGATCTAATCTCACATCCGACGGAAGGTTAATCTGTTCTAATCTGTCAGATGTTTAAGATAATTAGCATGGAACATTTGAATTATGACACGAGAGCACTCTCGTGTTCTAAAATCCTGCCAAAAATTTAGGACATACTTATAGGAGGGCCAGTCTCAGCCAAAGCTCTCAACATTTTCTTTTGTCTCATGAAATAAAAAATAACTGAACTCGGACAACCTGTTCTAACCTTTCTTTCACACACCGCTCAATAGTTTTCCGCTTTTGGTTTGTACAGTCACACAGAAAGTAAAATTCCAGTTCAGACAAGTGTGATATGTAGTTGAAAAGGATCAAATAAAGACTAATATTGAGTTTTTATCGATTTTTTTTGACGAACCGCTCCGTACTTTTTCCGTTGCCCAGACTTTCACCTTTGCAAAATCACTCAATAATTGAAACTCAAGCTCGGACAATTGACGAAATGGAAGAGAATCATACGTCAAAAATGAATTTAAAAAAATTAATAGATAATATTGATAATACAAAAACAGATACATGTTTTCAGGGTTGAGGAGAGCACGTGGGTCCATCGTGCATTTAACAATCGCGATCGCGAGCTTTTCGAAAAGCTCTAAGAAGGTGTCACTTTATTTTTGGCAATGGACGGGAGAAATGGACGATAATTAAATCCCTGAAACATCCACACAATGGAAAATGAAAATAGAATTTTAATCATGCACTAAATATTTTCCCTTCGGATCAAATGAATGTTTAGGCAGCTTTCAAAAACTGCTCTGTCACTTGTTTTCAGGGTAACTTTCCCATCACAAGCATGGAAAGACGGCTATGCGTGTTTTATGCGACGCGTATCTTGTCAACGAAAAAGCGGTACTCAGCAGTTATCGAGATCAGGCCCAAACAGGTAAACTCGTAATTGCCAGAAAAGTTTACATAGAAACTGAAAGTATTCGCCCCGTGGTTCGCGCAAGCGAGTGACGGATCTCTTGCGCGCGCGTTTTCACGATCAAAGATGTGCCAGAGAGAGTGTCGTTACTCATTTGCAGCGCTAGCATTAGACACAAAATTTACGTACTTCCTAAGGCATTCCTTGCTGGAGCGTGACCACTGACTGCCTGTCCATTCTCAGAGAGAGTAGAACCGGTTAGGCCATAAGCAAATTTGTCAGATCTCAAAACTGTTTAAGAGGCGGGGGTAGGGTTTGTCATAAAAGATGTGTAGTCATAATGTCTCGGTTAATGTATTGTAAGGGTTTGGGAAGGTAATTATCAAGCATTGATCAAACTTTCGAACTATCGCTATCCTTACATAGACCGCATGATGAAATACTTGATTAACAATAAAAAAGCAATTGATCATGCAGAATGAAGATTGCGGAACTATATCAACTTTATCGATCAGTTAGAGTAAAATGCCTTAACATTGCTGTGGATCAGTTATCCAGTCTGTTGATAGTTCGATACCAAATACATCGCTGGTATTCATAACAATGAGTCGAATAAACAGCGTAGCGATATGGCATCAGTAGCACTTTCATTTGCGCGACGAAGTGAAACATTTAATATGACGTTTAGTTTGTTTACTTATAGTGTGAAATTTTAAAGACTGCAAGTTTTCATCGAAATTCATTCACTTTACAGAAATAAACACCTCACTGTGGGCTGAATCACAAGCAGCGTAATGACGGAGTTAATATCTCATTTAAAACATAAACTGTTGGAAGGCAAGAATGAAAGAAATAACCGGTAGCGACAACCACTTTCGCTGCTTCCTTTCGAATTAGATTTCTGATCGAGGTTTTCGCTATTCTTCGATATGAACAGTAAGAAAAATTATGGAACGAACATCAACTAAGTTATGCTTATATTTACCTGGGAAAAGTCGTCTTCCACAACGGTGTATGAGTAAACAATTCATCTCCTTAACCCCTCAGATTCAACAACATCAACATAGTGTCTTCCGGCCCGCAATATCAAGACACCCCGAGGAAGACTGGTAACGAAAGGCTGTATCGGTCCATCAGGAAAGTTTGATGAAGCACTCAACTCTTACAGACCATTTCTAACATTTATGAGCGTAAAAATAGAAGGATTTGATATATCAGTGCGCAGCTCTGTGATAACAGCCCTGATATTCTTATCGAAAGGATATCACCTCAGTCCTAGACTCGTTAGAAGTTTGTAATTACATTTGTTTAGTTAGTGCATGCTTTTGGTCAAGAACACTAAAGACGAAAACTTAAAACCCTGCAAATATTTTCCCGTGAGCCTTATAGCTTTGGAATTTCCTTTTCTTCTTTTCACTGATATATTATGTAGTCGGCATTTGTCATGCTAGAGAAATATATGTATATTTATATCAACGAAAGAAACCTCAGCTAAGTATTGAATCTTCGATGAGACTTTTCGGTATAGGCAAGTAAATTTCTGAAATTGTTGTGATATTGAAAGTAATTAATCTTCGTATGTCTAATTTCATTTTTATGCTCCAGGTCTGATATTCGGCCCATGTAAAGGCACAAAGGCCCTTAAAGGCCTCTCTACGTTGCATTGGGGATCTAGAACATGGGAGTTGAGCTTCGCAAAAGCTTGAGAGGAAGACGAATGGCAAAACTGCTAATAACATTATCATTAACTCGCTATTAAGGTTCCAAGGGGTATGACATTGACGGTAGTTTTTATGTCAGGATTATTTTTATGCAGGTTTCATGCCGATGCTATTCGGGTTATCCTGCTGGGTGGACGACTTCTTATCAAATTGTTTTATTACGGACAACTAACTAGTTAACCGATATTTTTAAAATTAGCATTTTACGAGCGTTTTTCATCGTATGTTGTCAAAAGATTTCCTCGACCACTTTATCATTGCGTTGTATTGCGTTTGGCGGAAACAGGAGGGAAAAATCATTAAATGAGGCAAAAAAATGTTGCCATTGTAACCACAGATATAAATAGGGAGTCTTAAGTTCAAAAAGGCTGATTAGTTAAAAAACCTGGGTTTATGATGTCTACGTTTCGGATCGATTGACAAACAGATGTAAGACTCCTGCAGTTTTCAAGAATTGAAGTGCGTGATCAATAGAAGTGTTTAGATGAGAGTCTATGTTTACAGTCTAAACACGGTCTAAACACGGTTGTGTTGTTATATACACGTGTGTATTGTTAAGAAATATACTTTACAAAAGCAATGAAGAACTTTTTACTAAGTTTCCACAAGTTCATCGAAACCGGCCAGGGTGAGCGATCGTGCATTGAAAAAGTACTCCAAAGTTCTGCATTTCCGGCTTAAATAACTCCTTTTATCACATAAACTGCGGTGTTATACGGGGATTCCGGCCCTGAGAAAAGCCGTAACAACACACGTAAAGAAATATCGTATTTTTTCACGTATGTTGATATAGCCAATCAGCTGCTTATAGGTCACTCGCCTTTGGCGCCACTCGGTCAGGTTGATGAATGAACGGCAAAGCCTTCACAATTCTCATTACAAGTTGTTTGTCAGAGCTTTCTTGAATTATGGTGGCTAAAACACTAAAAAATCCGTATCGCTGACAGACAATGAGGTTCAAACTTTCCTAGAAGGGCAAGAAAACCAATATACTAAAAGAAAAACCGGAAGTTGCGTATTCAGTGGCTTTGGTGTCAGCATTTCTCTCGGCTGAGAATGAAAATCGACAACTGGAAGATTTGCCACTGGCCGATTTTGGCCGTGTACCTGAAAGACTTCTTCTGTCGGAAAGGAGAAAGTCAATGAATGAGAATTTTTTAAATTGAAAATAACGACCATTGTTGTTTTTGTGATCATGATTCAACCCATTTTTCCGTTTTAAGAGTCAGCGCCAACGCACTTTACGATTTTTATTCGAGGATTTTTGATTCACCTATTTTCATTCATTAATGAAGTCGGCTTTTTTTCCTAGTAAAGGGCTATTGCGTTTATATGATAAACAAAATAAAACATGGTTGCTTGTAGATATGGAATTTCTCTTCTCGTGCTCAACTCGAAGAGAAATTCCATATCTACGTGCGCCCATGTATTATTCTCTATTTATCATGCTCCCCCACTCCCCACTCCCCATTCTAGAGAAAGTAAGGCTGCAATATAATCATAATTCCTCACTTGAATTGCCTCATTTTGTATATATATTTTCGTACGTTTAAAATACAGCCTTCAAAAGTTTGGATTCGTTTATGTAAATTATGTAAATGAACACAAAAACTCCGGGACAAAATCGTCTCAAACAAAACAAAGACTCTAGGAGCCAAAACACCTTCAAGCATTACGCTTTGAATATCGCGTACTGTCTTTGGATTTTATATGATCCGGGATCTGCAATATGGTTAGGTGATACGCTCTCGTCTCCGAATCGAGTTCTGGCTGAACGTAGACGAGTAGACTCATATAAGAGTTGCAATTGACTAACGATAGAAACGGTAGAAACATCGAAACGACTAGAATGAAACTAAATAGCGATACAAGTGCAACGATTAGTGGGCTTTCGTTCAGTTTTCTTTCTCTCTGAGTGGAAAAAAAATAATCGAGAATGACGGCTGAGATAGCCTAACCAGCAACTGCGCAGATAACTAAGAGAGAAATTAGATAGAATGGGGAACACATGATAAGGTCTCAAAAATAAACGCACAACTGCAGCTGCTTGCCATCAGAGGTATAAGAACCACCACTTTGATTGTAGCCGATAACCAAATTAGAAAATTTTTGTTTGTTTTATTGCTACCGGGAAAGGCAGAACGTCGATTTTTCAAATGGCAAGTATCAAAAAATCGGAATCATCATGAGTGGAGAATACTACCTTTTTCCACCGGAGTTAGAGTTAAATTAAATACAAATGCAGCGGTAGATCAAAATAAATAAACGTCACCGTGTTATTTTATATAATTTAATATTATATATTCTTAAGTACTAATCAACAGCTTTTAAAAAATCAAACTCTATGATCAAGGAAATAGCTCATCTCTGATAGTATTTTTCAGTTTGACTACGATAAAGTAAAGGACTTGGTCCAAATTAGCGCAATACAGGCGTACGCTTCTATCCAAAATTCGGTTCAGCTGCACTCAAATTAACATACTCTAATTACTTCCTTTATGATCCCGTATGTGAGACAGTGAACGTGAAGCTGTCAATGAATGTCTTATTCATGAGAATATTTTTAATTACAACTGTATTAGTTTCAAAAAATTACACCGTCGAATTTATGACGGTACTCTTGAAGTTCTGTTCAGTAGGTTTGCTTTACTTATGACCTACCATGCAAGAAAATAAAGTCTTTAATTAAGAAATCATTACATTAACATGATAAAGTTGGTGATTAAGTGTTGACTGTAAGAAAACCCTTACGGGCCTGTTGACTAATTATTTTAGCTTTATACCTTATCCCTACAAACTGAGTCTCATTCGCACTCTTGTTGATAGAGCCTACAAGATCAACAACACATGGTTGGGTTTCCACGAAGACATCTAGAAACTCACTGAAATCCTTAAAAATAATTTTTTTCCAGCCAATCTGGTTCAAGGGTTGTCAATCGGTACCTCACGCTCACCGTGATGAGTGCGATCCCCCGGTCTCCGTTTCAGACACTACTACAAACTTTTATTTTAAATTACCTTACGTTGGCCCTTTTTCTGTTGTCACACAAAAAAGGGTTCGCCAATTTGCTAAGTGTTACTGTAACAACATCGATGTAAAGTTAGCTTTCTTATCTTTTAAAATAGGTGATATGTTGGGGGTGAAAGACTCTATCCCTCGTGGGCTCCGTACGTGCGTGGTTTACAAGTTTTTATGTGAGGGCTCTAACGCCTGCTATGTCGGCGAAACCCCTCGACATTTATCCACACGCGTACAAGCCGGCACTTGATAGGACCTCTCACATTTTCAGACATTTACATGATTCTCCACAATGTCGCACTCTTTGTTCTGAGGAGTGTCTTAACACCTTAGATCACGCTGCCACAACTTTTCAACTTAAAATCAAAGAAAAAATGATTACCAAATGAAAAGTCGACTCAAAAAGCTTTTTAAGGAAAAAAAGAAAATATGTGAACCGAAATTAAAAAAATTTAAAATATGCCTCGTATTTCAATTTTGAAATGTTTTTCTAGCCAGTTAAATTTTCTTCTTTAGTGATATAACTTCTCCTATAAACACCAAAAGCTTTCAAAACTGCATTCAAGGTTTCTAGAAACTATTCATCTTCATTTATTTGATATTCAGATATTGATTCTCCAGAAGAAGCTGTTTTGCCGGCGATTTGGGTTCACATAGATACGGAACCTCCTTTGAATTAACGACGTACAGGTGTAGTGTAGCTTACTTGTTGTTCCTGTTTAGTTGCAGTCAAAACGTCTTACGACATCTATAGATGTCATATGTCACACATTTGGAAAGCTAATTTCGAGTCTTGATAGTGGTGTGTTTATTCTCCATCACTATTCCTTGGCTCGTTGTTTTCTTATTCATTCTGAAAACCGCCTTTGGTCAAATTTTTAGAGGATCGAGGTACTTCGTTATTAATGAGGTATGTTAGTAAAATTTAATTCGTTTACAAACTCTAGTTTTGGGGAGAGGAGGTAAAGCGAGTTAAAATGGGTGGAGAGAAGTTATGGAAAATCCTCTGTAAGCCTGTGGAAAATTTTAGAATTTTGGTTTTGTTTCCTTCTTTTAATGCTTATGAAACGGTTGAGGATTTCGAGACCTTGCGAAAAGCTTGTTCCTTCGTTACACGTTCGTGACGAGACGATGAAAAGATCTTCCTGTTTCATTACCGAGTACAACATTTATCATGTTGAAGAGAGGACTTGATCTCCTCTTGCCATCTTTGTTGTCGTATTACAGCATGTGGAAAAGTTTTTAGAATGTTAGATTGTTTCTTTTGATGCCTATAAATGATGATGCTTACCTCCCTTACTTCTGCTTCAATGACATAATTTTTCCCGTAAAAACCAATAGCTTTCAAATCCTATTTCCGGAAGATCTCTAAATTTTTTGTTGCCGTCTGTTTTTGGAGGCTTAAATTTCGTTCAAACAGTGGAGATCACTTGTGGCAAAGCTTTCCGCTTATTCAGTGAATATCGAAAAAGTTTTATATCATATTTATCGAAATTAAAAAAAAACTGAACAGGCTGAATGATTAAAATTCCGGATAGGAATCTCGCATAAAGAAACATGAGGATCAGTTTAAGTCAATGGACGAAACTTAGTTCTTCTAAACACGTTAAAGATGCGTAAAAAGCAATATTTGACATATTTCTTTATTGAGAATATTGAAGTCATATTGCATTTTATCTTTAATTGAACTGTTTTCTGTTATTTTTATGGCAGCCAACAGAGCTCGGAAAAAATGCAGCCTTTCTCCTCAGCTTCTCAGTGTATTCCATGGCTTGTGGTCCTCATCATCGAATGTCTGGCCATTGTCATCCTTAATATCATCACCATTGCTGTTTTTGTGAAGAAGAAGCGGCAGCTACAGCGGCGGAGTACATATTTGATCATCCATCTGGCGATAGTCGATCTCTTGGTGGGCGCAGTCTCTGGGCCGCTACAGATTGAAATCACAGTAGCGAGTTTCTGTCCTCAATGGAATTACAGACGAGAGACTACTTGGTCTCGTCATATATCTTTTGCATTTGTACATTTATTCTCGTTCACTTCCCTTACAAATCTTATTGCTATTTCTTTAGAACGGCTACACGCAACATTTTGTCCATTCAGGCATCGCTTTGTGAGGAAATGGGTTCATAGAGCTATAATTATTGTCATTTGGTTAATACCAATAGTTAGAGAAGCTGCTCAAATTTTTTTATGGGAAATTGCTGATGAAGTGGTAATTGCTGCTTACTTGTATATCTTATTTTATGCAGTTTCCTTATTTTCTATCTGTGTATCTTACATCCTCATTATCATCAAAGTACGATGTAGTCGTCATCCTCAATTCCATTCTAGGTCCAAAAGAGAAAGGAAACTGACGAGTACTGCGCTTATCGTCTCACTTATTTCTTTACTTTGTCTTCTACCATCGATGATATATCTAGTGTGTCTTCACCTTTCCTTCACTCGTTTTATGAATGTTCATATTTATATGGCTGTGTTAGTTTTATTTTTAGGCAATTCACTTGTAAATCCTATAATTTACGCTCTTCGGATGCCAGGATTCAGAGAAGTTCTATTACAACTAGTGTACAGGGTCCCAGACCTTTCTGGTATCGCCCCGGCAAACCTGCCACTTCGAAACCTTAGTAGAGCGTAGATTGATGGTAGGAAAACTATATATAAAAGTTTTCTTTTAAATAACTTAAACTTCTTAGCCGAGTAACATGCATTTCCATTTCATTTTTTGGTGATATGAGAGTAGACTCGAAGGATAGAAACAATACAAACATCTAAATGATTAAAATGAAGAGCGATGCATCTTGTCGCTTCTAGAAAACTACACAACGACATAAGTGGAACGATTAGTGAGCTTCCGGTCAGTTGGGTTTTTCTTTGTGTGGAACAAAAAAATCATCGAGGAATCTTCAAATAGCCAGTATAAAAAAATCGGAATTATTATGAGGAGAGAATACTTTCTTTTCCCATTGGAGTTACTCTTAAATTAAGTAAAAATTCACCGATAGATCTAAAGAAATAAATGTCACCGTGTTATTCTATTTCAAAATGTTTGTTGGCTGGGTCACTTTTCCTCTTTAATATTTTATATTCTCAGGTACTAACTGACAGCTTTTAAAGATTCAACTTTAGGATCTAGGAAATAGCTCATTTCCGATAGTATTTTGCAGTTTATCATGATGTACGATAAAGTAGAGAGCTTCGTCCAAATTAATTCAATACAGTGTGTGTACGCTTTCATCCAAAATTTCGGTTCAGCTGCACTCAACCTAATATACTCTAATTACGATCCCGCCTGTGGGACAGTGAAACGCAAGGCTGTCAATAAATGTCTTACTCATGAAAGTATTTTTAATTTAAGATATGAGATTACAACTGTATTAGTTTTAAAACAATAAGACTGTCTAATTTATGATTACACTTTTGAAGTCTTGTCCAGTATGTTTGCTTTACTTATGACCTACCTTGTAAGAGAATAAAGTCTTTAATTGAGAAATCATTACCAACTTTCAACAAAGCAATCTTTATGTAACTCCATACTATAGATGCACGGTCTTTATCACCGCTTTAAAGCTTTCTGTTCGTAAAACTTCTATCCATTTATCTTGCGAATACATAACTGGAAATAATATCCACAGCTGTAATTAATAACTTGAGTTAAGTTAGGAAATTTCTTGAACTGAATATAATAAGGAACCAAGTTTACAGAAGAAGTTTATTTTTAATAAAAGAAAATGACTAGTTCAGTGCAGATATAAGAATGTAAAATCCACCAGAGAAGTTTTTAAAGGAAAAGAGAGAATTTTTTGGACCATTCGTAATTACTAACACTAAAAAATGCCTCGTATTTTAGTTTTGAAATGTTTTATCAGCCACTTAAATTGCCTTCTTCTGTAAAATAACTGCTCCTGTAAACACCAAAAGCTTTTAACATTCCATTCAAGGTTTCTAGAAACTATTCCTCTCCATTCATTTAACATTCAGGTATAAATTCTCCAGACAAAGCTGTTTTGCTGGCGATTTGGGTTCACTTCGAGACGGAACTTTCTTTTAATTAACGACGTACAGGTGTAATTTATCTCACCTATTGTTCCTATTCATGACGAGTTTTTTATTCCTAAATTTGTTATTTATTTGTTAATGAAACATCCATGGGATTTGAGGGCAGACACCACCAAGGCAAACACATCATCGACGGAAAAATTACCAGTCAACGGAACGTGCACTTACTATAAATGATTCAGTTCATGTTGGTTGGTCATCTCAAGAAGAGAATTATTTTTTCTAATGAAACAAACATGGCTTTTTCATCACAATTTTACATGGTTTACGTTATATTAAATCTGCAAAGGAAAAAATATGAACGATCGAGACAATTAAATTTTATTATTTCGCGATTCATACTCAAAATTAGTTTGTTATAAGATAAAAACGCACAGTCTAAAATGAACCAACACCCTAAGAGAGATAGAACCAAATTAAAAAAGGAAAGGTTCTGCCTTCAGATAACAACAGCCCAAGTAGGACTGACTACCCGTGGGAGACAGAACCAGGTGAAAAATAGGAAAGGTTCTTCCCTCCGATAACAACAGCCCAAATAGGACTGACTACCCAAGAGAGAAAGAACTAGTTGAACCCGGTGACAAAATCGGGGATTAAAAGTTTAAAAAAATGAAGATTCTTCCCTTACGGAGATAAGACAGTTAATTAAGGACTGACGAGCTCTCGAATCTTCCGTCTTAGAGGGACGTTGTCGATTCTCTTCAAAACGTCTTACAGAGATTGAATATTTGGACTTCCAGAGAATCAGAAACTGGCATTTTTGTCGCGACTTTAATAATGACTTAGCGAACGACAAAAAGATACCTATTTCTTTGATCCGCGAGGCGATCAGAACTCAGCTGTTTTATTGTGAATATATTGACACCAGTGTCACGCAAGCGTGGGAGCGAGGCACACGATTCGCACGAACAAAACCAATCAAGTTTCGGCGTCCGACGAAAAACTTCACTAATGTTGTTTAATCATAATATGTTTTAATACAACGCCTCAAAATTTGGGATTGTTGGATTGCTTTAGCCCTTCCATAGTGACTACGATGAAAATTAGGCATTTTTGGAGTCTTATACCTTAAAATCGAGTTTAGGAATTGGTCGAAAGAACCTTTCAGGAGAGCGAGGTTTGTGTATACATTACACTTTCTGTTTTGTTCACCTTTCGGGCATACCTCCACCCATTACACAATAGCAGGTTTCTATCCTTTGGTTGAGAAAGATCTAATCTCACATCCGACGGAAGGTTAATCTCTTCTAATCTTTCAGATGTTTAAGATAATTAGCATGGAACATTTGAATTATGACACGAGAGCACTCTCGTGTTCTAAAATCCTGCCAAAAATTTAGGACATGCTTATAGGAGGGCCAGTCTCAGCCAAAGCTCTCAACATTTTCTTTTGTCTCATGAAATACAAAATAACTGAACTCGGACAACCTGTTCTAACCTTTCTTTCACGCACCGCTCAATAGTTTTCCGCTTTTGGTTTGTACAGTCACACAGAAAGTAAAATTCCAGTTCAGACAAGTGTGATATGTAGTTGAAAAGGATCAAATAAAGAGTAATATCGAGTTTTTATCAATTTTTTTGACGAACCGCTCCGTACTTTTTCCGTTGCCCAGACTTTCACCTTTGCAAAATCACTCAATAATTGAAACTCAAGCTCGGACAAGTGACAAAATGGAAGAGGATCATGAGTCAAAAAAAATATTAAAAAAAATTAATAAATAATATTGATCATACAAAAACAGATACATGCTTTCAGGGTTGAGGAGAGCACGTGGGTCCATCGTGCATTTAACAATCGCGATCGCGAGCTTTTCGAAAAGCTCTGAGAAGGTGTCACTTTATTTTTGGCAATGGACGGGAGAAATAGACGATAATTAAATCCCTGAAACATCCACACAATGGAAAATAAAAATAGAATCTTAATCATGCACTAAATGTTTTCCCTTCGGATCAAATGAATGTTTAGGTAGCTTTCAAAAACTGCTCTGTCACTTGTTTTCAGGGTAACTTTCCCATCAAAAGCATGGAAAGACGGCTATGCGTGTTTTATGCGACGCGTATCTTGTCAACGAAAAAGCGGTACTCAGCAGTTATCGAGATCAGGCCCAAACAGGTAAACTCGTAATTGGCAAAAAAGGTTACATAGAAACTGAAAGTGTTCGCCCCGTGGTTCGCGCAAGCGAGTGACGGATCTCTTGCGCGCGCGTTTTCACGATCAAAGATGTGCCAGAGAGAATGTCGTTACTCATTTGCAGCGCTAGCATTAGACACAAAATTTACGTACTTCCTACGGCAGTCCTTGCTGGAGCGTGACCACTGACCGCCTGTCCATTCTCAGAGAGAGCAGAACCGGCTAGGCCATAAGCAAATTTGTCAGATCTCAAAACTGTTTAAGAGGCGGGGGGAAGGGTTTGTCATAAAAGATGTGTAGTCATAATGTCTCGGTTAATGTATTGTAGGGGTTTGGGAAGGTAATTATCAAGCATTGATCAAACTTTCGAACCATTGCTATCCTTACATACACCGCATGATGAAATACTTGATTAACAATAAAAAAGCAATTGATCATTCAAAATGAAGATTCCGGAACTATATCAACTTTATCGATCAGTAACAGTAAAATGCCTTAACATTGCTGTGGATCAGTTATCCAGTCTGTTGATAGTTCGATACCAAATACATCGCTGGTATCCATAAAAATGAATCGAATAAACAGCGTAGCGATATGGCATCAGTAGCACTTTCATTTGCGCGACGAAGTGAAACATTTAATATGACGTTTAGTTTGTTTACTTATAGTGTGAAATTTTAAAGACTGCAAGTTTTCATCGAAATTCATTCACTTTACAGAAATAAACACCTCACTGTGGGCTGAATCACAAGCAGCGTAATGGCGAAGTTAATATCTCATTTAAAACATAAACTGTTGGAAGGCGAGAATGAAAGAAGTAACCGGTAGCGACAACCACTTTCGTTGCTTTCTTTCGAATTGGATTTCTGATCGAAGTTTTCGCTATTCTTCGATATGAACAGTAAGAAAAATTATGGAACGAACATCAACTAAGTTAATATATGTTATTTGCCGGCTGGGAGGTCCGTATGGTGAAAAACTGTGACCGAGGTCTTGAAAATACTGCCCGAGGCCGTAGGCCGAGGGCAGCATTTTCAAGACCAAGGTCACAGTTTTTCACCATACGGACCGACCCTTAGCCGGTAAATAACATATTTATTGTTTTTAAACTCGACGAAATTCTTTCCGAAAGAACCCGAATGACTTATGGCCGTAAATACGGCAAGATCTTCCATAAACTGAACAATTTTTGAGTGAGTAAATGGTAGTTAAAATAGAGGTGATGCAAATTTAAGAGAGATGCCTCAGCGAAACATTTTCATTTCCGTAACGATAAAGGTGATTTAAAAGGCTTCCAAACAAACTTTGAAACATTATTTTTACAAGTATCTGTCACAATCTGACACCTGTCAATTAGAGAGCGCGCAAAAAAAAAATCGTAGAAACATTTGAAAACCAACAGAACTAGTTTGGCAAGGACTGTCACGACAATGTTTTCTTAAAAATCAGTTAATGATCTAACGGAAAGTATTATTTACTCTCATCGACCATTCATTCATGTACGAAGATTTACCTCTGTTCATTAAGTAAACGGCGAGGAAAGTAATTGTGAGTAAATTCATTTTTTTATTTTGAAGTTGTGGGAGTTTGCTCGTTTGTTTGCTGTAATGGCGTGTTTAACTCTGATCTTTCCTTCACAAAAACTAAATTCGAACGGCACACTCCAACGAGACACAAGGGAATTTAATGCAGCCTTTTCTCAATTCCTTCAATTTCTGTTGTGCAATTTAAGGTACAAATGTCCAAATTGAACGGAATTGGAAAGACTCACCAGGAGCGTATATTTGTTGCAGAACTTAAATTAAAACTTCGCTCGCTTTTTTTTACTATGAACAAATTGCTCGAGAAAATTCAGATATTAAGTGAATGAAAGTTCCATCGTTCAGTTTAACTGTAACCAAATACCTCACGTTTCAACTTTCTGGGTACTTTTTGGGAACGATTAAAATTAATTGCAGACGGTTTTTAGGCCGCTTGTCAACCAACGTAATGACACTATTGTTTATACAAATTCATTCTGAAACCAATATTTTTCTGTCAACCAAAGTAATTTAATAGAGAGAAAAGGGAGGATTCATAAGTTATTTATCGGCTTGAGGTAGTGACCGACGTGTTTGCTTAAAAATACTGCCCAGCCGGAAAACGAGGTATATTTATGAAAAATGACAACGAAAGTTGGGATGTACTCGGCGGCTCACGAAAGCGTTACCGTGGCCCGTGGGCAGAGATAGGAAAATACTGACCGGGTAAAGAACCAATCAGATTGCAAGATTCGTTACCGTGCCCTCTAAAAAAACAATAAATGCTTATATTTACCTGGGAAAAGTCGTATTCCACAACGGTGTATGAGTAAACAATTCATCTCCTTAACCCCTCAGATTCAACAACATCAACATAGTGTCTTCCGCCCCGCAACACTCCGAGGAAGACTGGTAACGAAAGGCTGTATCGGTCCATCAGGAAAGTTTGATGAAGCACTCAACTCTTACAGACCATTTCTAACATTTATGAGCGTAAAAATAGAAGGATTTGAGATATCAGTGCGCAGCTCTGTGATAACAGCCCTGATATTCTTATCGAAAGGATATCACCTCAGTCCTAGACTCGTTAGAAGTTTGTAATTACATTTATTTAGTTAGTGCATGCTGTTGGTCAAGAACACTAACGACGTAAACTTAAAACCCCTGCAAATATTTCCTCGTGAGCCTTATAGCTTTGGAATTTCCTTTTCTTCTTTTCACTGATATATTATGTAGTCGGCATTTGTCATGCTAGAGAAATATATGTATATTTATATCCACGAAAGAAACCTTAGCTAAGTATTGAATCTTCGACGAGACTTTTCGGCATAGGCAAGTGAATTTTCTGAAATTGTTGTGATATTGAAGGTAATTAATCTTCGTATGTCTACTTTCATTTTTATGCTCCAGGTCTGATATCCGGCTTATGCGAATTCTGCATTTTGCGGTTTAAATAACTCCTTTTATCATGCTCAACCACCCCCACACACCGACTCGAGAGAAAGTACGGCAATATAATAATAACTCTCACTTGAATTGCTTCATTATGTATATATTTCCATACGTCTAAAATACAGCCTCCAAGAGTTTGGATTCGTTTATGTAAACTATGTAAATAAACGTAAAAACTCTAGGACAAAGTCGTCTCAAGAAAACAAAGACTGTAGGTGCCAAAAAGACCTTAAAACCCTATGCTTTGAATATTGCATGTTGACTTAAAGTTTTTATAGGAGGGTCTCAATGGGGTGATGACTTTTACGGCTAATGATTAAAACTTTTGGCCAATTTACAGCTAACAGTTAACATCTTTTTACGGCTTATTCTTTTTACGACTAACGGTTAAAATTTGTCAATTTTTACGCCTAACGGCTAAATGTTTTGGCCGTTTTACAGCTCACGGTTAACCGCATTGAGACCCTCTTATATGATCTGGGATCTGCAAATTGGTCACGCGATACACTCCTGTCTTTGAATCCTGGCTGAGCGTACACGAGAAGATTCATATAAGAGTTGACTAAGGATAGAAACAGTACAGAAATCTAAATGATTAAAATGAAAACCAATGCATTAAGTCGCTTATAGAGAATTAAGCAACGATACAAGCGTAACGATTAATGGGCTTCCGAAGGATTTTCTTTCGCTTGGAGTGGAACGAAAAATAATCGACGATGATGACTGAAGTAACCTATCATTTTCCCCTTAATTACCTCCTTTACGATCCCACCTGTGAGACAGTGAAACACAAGGCTGTTTATTATTTTCTTGTTCATGAAAATAGTTTTTAATTTAGGATATGATATTACAACAAAAAGTGAGACTGTCTACTTTATGATTATTCTTTTGAGGTCCTGTTCAGTATGTTTGCTTTACTTATGACCTACCTATAAAGTCTTTAATTAAAAAATTATTACCAACTTTTAACAACGCAGTCTTTATATAACTACATGTAAAAGAAGCATGGTCTTTACCATCGCTATAAAGATTTCTGTTCATAAAATTTCTACGCAGTTATCTTGCGAATACTTCATTAGAAATACAATCCAAAGCTGTCATTAATAACTTGAGTTAAGATAGGCAATTCCTTGAACTGAATATAATGAGGAACCAAGTTTTCAAGAGAAGTTTATTTTTATCAAAAGAAAATGACCAGTTCAGTGTAGACATAAGAAATGAAAAATCTACTGAAGAAGTTTTTTTTAGAGGAAAAATGAAAATTTTGTGGACCATTGATTATTAACAACATTAAGAAAAAATTTGAAATGTTTCCTCAGCCAGTTAGATTGCTTTTTCTGTGATATAACTTCTTCTAGGCCTGTAAACACCAAAAGTTTTCAAGGCTTTCAACACTCCATTCAAGGTTTCTAGAAACTATTCTTCTTCATTTATTTGGTATTCAGGTATTGATTCCCCAGAGGAGGCTGTTGTGTCGGCGATTTGGATACAGAACCTTTTTTGAATTAACGACGTACAGGTGTAGTATAGCTTATCAGTTGTTCCTGTTCACCTGCACTCAAAACGTCTTCCGAAATTTAGATATCATATGTCAGACATTTGGAAAACTAATTTCGAGTCTTGATAGTGGTGTGTTTATTCTTTATCACTATTCCTTGGCTTAATGTTTTTTTATTCATTCGAAAAACCACCTTTGGTCAAATTTAACTCTAACTTATTTTTAAGAGGATACGACGTACTTCATTATCAGTGAGGTATGTTCATAAGATTTCATTCGTTTACAAACTCTAACATCGGTGAGATGAGGTAAAACCAGGTAAATGGGTGGAGAGAAGTTATGGAAAATCCTTTGTCAGTCTGTGGAAAATTTGAGAATTTTAGTTTTTTTCCTTCTTTTAATGCTTATGAAACAGTTGATGAATTTGAGACCTCTTGTGAGAAGCCTGTTGCTTCTCAGCATTCGTTACACGTTCGTGACAAGACGATGAAAAGCTCTTTGTTGGTTTCATTACCGAGTACAACATTTACCATGTTAAAGAGAGGACTTGATCCCCTCTTGCTATCTTTGTTATCATATTTACGCACATCGACAATCTTTTACAAGTATGTGGAACATTTTAGCTTGTTTCTAATGATGCTTATAAAACGATTAAGGCAACTGAGATCTATTGTATAAAGGCTTTTGCTTACTCAGAGTATTTCAAAAGAATGTTGTATTGTTGAAAAAAGAAGAAATTTTTTCCAAAAATAGAGGGAGACTGAATTATCAAACTTTCAGATATGCATTGCACCAAAAAATAGGAACATGAAATTGAGTCAAAGCACAAAAGAAAGGTAGCAAATATAATTCTGTCGCTATGGTAATTCGGAAAAACTGATAAGTTTAGTCAGCATTGCACTCTTCCTCAGCATGCTGCTTTCTTTTCTATTTGAAAACCGCCCTTTCTGCATTTGACTTGAACTCAATTCGTTGGAGGCTTAAATTTCGTTCAAGCAGTGGAGATCACTTGTGGCAAAGCTTTCCGCTTATTCAGTGAATATCGAAAAAGTTTCATATCATATTTATTGAAATAAAAAAAACTGAACAGGCTGAATGATTAAAATTCCGGATAGGAATCTCGCATAAAGAAACATGAGGATCAGTTTAAGTCAATGGACGAAACTTAGTTCTTCAAAACACGTTAAAGAAGCGTAAAAAGCAATATTTGACATATTTCTTTATTGAGAATATTGAAGTCATATTGCATTTTATCTTTAATTGAACTTTTTTTTGTTATTTTTATGGCAGCTAACTGAGCTCGGAGAAAATGCAGCCTTTCTCCTCAGCTTCTCAATGTATTCCATGGCTTGTGGTCCTCATCATCGAATGTCTGGCCATTGTCATCCTTAATATCATCACCATTGCTGTTTTTGTGAAGAAGAAGCGGCAGCTACAGCGGCGGAGTACATATTTGATCATCCATCTGGCGATAGTCGATCTCTTGGTGGGCGCAGTCTCTGGGCCGCTACAGATTGAAATCAGAGTAGCGAGGTTCTGTCCTCAATGGAATTACAGACGAGAGACTACTTGGTCTCATCATATATCTTTTGTATTTGTACATTTATTCTCGTTCACTTCCCTTACAAATCTTATTGCTATTTCTATAGAACGGCTACACGCAACATTTTGTCCATTCAGGCATCGCTTTGTGAGCAAATGGGTTTATAGAGCCACAATTATTGTCATTTGGTTAATAGCTATTGTTAGAGAAGTCGCCCAAATTTTCTTATGGGAAATTGGCTATTTCGAGGTAATTAATGCTTACTTGTATGTCCCATTTTATGTAGTTTCTCTATTTGTTATCTGTGTATCTTACGTCCTCATTATCATCAAAGTACGATGTAGTCGTCATCCTCAATTCCATTCTAGGTCCAAAAGAGAAAGAAAACTGACGGGTACTGCGCTTATCGTCTCACTTGTATCTTTACTTTGTTTTCTACCAGCGATGATATATCTAGCGTGTCTTCGCATTTCCTTCACTTGTTTTATGAATTTTCATATTCATATGGCTGTGACAGTTTTATTTTTAGGCAATTCACTTGTAAATCCTATAATTTACTCTCTTCGGATGCCAGGATTCAGAGAAGGTTTATTACAACTAGTGTACAGGGTCCCAGACCTTTCTTGTATCGCCCCGGCAAACCTGCCACTTCGAAACCTTAATAGAGCGTAGATTGATGGTAGGAAAACTATATATAAAAGTTTTCTTTTAAATAACTTAAACTTCTTAGCCGAGTAACATGCATTTCCATTTCATTTTTTGGTGATATGAGAGTAGACTAGAAGGATAGAAACGGTACAAACATCTAAATGATTAAAATGAAAAGCGATGCATCTTGTCGCTTCTAGAAAACTACACAACGATATAAGTGGAACGATTAGTGAGCTTCCGGTCAGTTAGGTTTTTCTTTGTGTGGAACGAAAAAATCATCGAGGAGTCTTCAAATAGCCAGTATAAAAAAATCGGAATTATTATGAGGAGAGAATACTTTCTTTTCCCATTGGAGTTACTCTTAAATTAAGTAAAAACGCACCGATAGATCTAAAGAAATAAATGTCACCGTGTTATTCTAATTTCAAAAGTTTTGTCGGCTGGGTCACTTTTCCTCTTTAATATTATATATTCTCAGGTACTAACCGACAGCTTTTAAAGATTTAACTTTAGGATCTAGGAAATAGCTCATTTCCGATAGTATTTTGCAGTTTATCATGATGTACGATAAAGTAGAGAGCTTCATCCAAATTAATTCAATACAGTGTGTGCACGCTTTCATCCAAAATTTCGGTCCAGCTGCACTCAACTTAATATACTCTAATTACGATCCCGCCTGTGGGACATTGAAACGCAAGGCTGTCAATAAATGTCTCGTTCATGAAAGTATTTTTAATTTAAGATATGACATTACAACTGTATTACTTTTAAAATAATAAGACTGTCTAATTTATGATTACACTTTTGAAGTCTTGTCCAGAATGTTTACTTTACTTATGACCTACCTTGTAAGAGAATAAAGTCTTTATTTGAGAAATTATTACCAACTTTTAACAAAGCAATCTTTATGTAACTCTATTCTATAGATGCACTGTCTTTATCACCGCTTTAAAGATTTCTGTTCGTAAAACTTCTACCCATTTATCTTGCGAATACATAACTGGAAATAACATCCACAGCTGTAATTAATAACCTGAGTTAAGTTAAGCAATTTCTTGAACTGAATATAATAAGGAACCAAGTTTACAGAAGAAGTTTATTTTTAATAAAAGAAAATGACTAGTTCAGTGCAGATATAAGAATGTAAAATCGACCAGAGAAGTTTTTTAAAGCAAAAGAGAGAATTTTGTGGACCACTCATAATTACTAACACTAAAAAATGTCTCGTATTTGAGTTTTGAAATGTTTTCTCAGCCACTTAAATTGCCTTCTTCTGTGAAATAACTGCTCCTGTAAACACCAAAAGCTTTTAACATTCCATTCAAGGTTTCTAGAAACTATTCCTCTCCATTCATTTAATATTCAGGTATTAATTCTCCAGACAAAGCTGTTTTGCCGGCGATTTGGGTTCACTTCGAGACGGAACTTTCTTTTAATTAACGACGTACAGGTGTAATTTAGCTCACCTATTGTTCCTATTCATGACGAGTTTTTTATTCCTAAATTTGTTATTTATTTGTTAATGAAACATCCATGGGATTTGAGGGCAGACACCACCAAGGCAAACACATCATCGACGGGAAATTACCAGTCAACGGTACGTGCACTTACTATAAATGATTCAGTTCATATTGGTTTGTCATCTCAAGAAGAGAATTACTTTTTCTAATGAAACAAACATGGCTTTTTCATCACAATTTTACATGGTTTACGTTATATTAAATCTGCAAAGGAAAAAATATGAACGATCGAGACAAGTAAATTTTATTATTTCGCGATTCATACTCAAAATAAGTTTGTTATAAGATAAAAACGCACAGTCTAAAATGAACCAACACCCTAAGAGAGATAGAACCAAATTAAAAAAGGAAAGGTTCTGCCTTCAGATAACAACAGCCCAAGTAGGACTGACCACCCGTGGGAGACAGAACCAGGTGAAAAATAGGAAAG
This sequence comes from Pocillopora damicornis, assembly GCF_964200805.1. NCBI lineage: Eukaryota > Metazoa > Cnidaria > Anthozoa > Scleractinia > Pocilloporidae > Pocillopora > Pocillopora damicornis. The sequence continues at coordinate 19,776,108 of NC_142678.1, forward strand.
GTTCTTCCCTCCGATAACAACAGCCCAAATAGGACTGACTACCCAAGAGAGAAAGAACTAGTTGAACCGGGTGACAAAATTGGGGACTAAAAGTTGAAAAAAATGAAAGTTCTTCCCTCACGGAGATAAGACAGTTAGTTAAGGACTGACGAGCTCTCGAATCTTCCGTCTTAGAGGGACGTTGTCGATTCTCTCCAAAACGTGTTACAGAGATTGAATATTTGGGCTTCTAGAGAATCAGAAACTGGCATTTTTGTCGCGAGTTTAATAATAACTTAGCGAACGACAAAAAGATACGTATTTCTTTGATCCGCGGGGCGATCGGAACTCAGCTGTTTTGTTGTGAATATATTGGCACCAGTGTCACGCAAGCGTGGGAGCGAGGCACACGATCCGCACGAACAAAATCAATCAAGCTTCGGCGTCCGACGAAAAACTTCACTACTGTTGTTTATTCATAATATGTTTTAATACAAGGCCTCAAAATTTGGGATTGTTGGGTTGCTTTAGCCCTTCCATATAGTGACTACGATGAAAATAAGGCATTTTTGGAGTCTTATACCTTAAAATCGAGTTTAGTAATTGGTCGAAAGAACCTTTCGGGAGAGCGAGGTTTGCGTATACATTACACTTTCTGTTTCGTTCACCTTTTGGGCATACCTCCTCTCATTACACAATAGCAGGTTTCTATCCTTTGGTTGGGAAAGATCTAATCTCACATCCGGCGAAAGGTTAATCTCTTCTAATCTTTCAGATGTTCATGGAACATTTGATTATGACACGAGAGCACTCTCGTGTTCTAAAATCCTGTCAAAAATTTAGGACATGCTTATAGGAGGGCCAGTCTCAGCCAAAGCTCTCAACATTTTCTTTTGTCTCATGAAATACAAAATAACTGAACTCGGAGAACCTGTTCTAACCTTTCTTTCACGCACCGCTCAATAGTTTTCCGCTTTTGGTTTGTACAGTCACACAGAAAGTAAAATTCCAGTTCAGACAAATGTGATATGTAGTTGAAAAGGATCAAATAAAGAGTAATATTGAGTTTTTATCAATTTTTTTGACGAACCGCTCCGTACTTTTTCCGTTGCCCAGACTTTCACCTTTGCAAAATCACTCAATAATTGAAACTCAAGCTCGGGCAATTGACGAAATGGAAGAGGGTCATACGTCAAAAAAAAATTTAAAAAAATTAATAGATAAACAGATACATGTTTTCAGGGTTGAGGAGAGCACGTGGGTCCATCGTGCATTTAACAATCGCGATCGCGAGCTTTTCGCGGTGTCAGAAGGTGTCACTTTATTTTTGACAATGGACGGGAGAAATGGACGATAATTAAATCCCTGAAACATCCACACAATGGAAAATAAAAATAGAATTTTAATCATGCACTAAATATTTTCCCTTCGGATCAAATGAATGTTTAGGCAGCTTTCAAAAACTGCTCTGTCACTCTTTTTCAGGGTAACTTTCCCATCAAAAGCATGGAAAGACGGCTATGCGTGTTTTATGCGACGCGTATCTTGTCAACGAAAAAGCGGTACTCAGCAGTTATCGAGATCAGGCCCAAACAGGTAAACTCGTAATTGCCAGAAAAGTTTACATAGAAACTGAAAGTATTCGCCCCGTGGTTCGGGCAAGCGAGTGACGGATCTCTTGCGCGCGCGTTTTCACGATCAAAGATGTGCCAGAGAGAATGTCGTTACTCATTTGCAGCGCTAGCTGATTAGACACAAAATTTACGTACTTCCTACGGCAGTCCTTGCTGGAGCGTGACCACTGACTGCCTGTTCATTCTCAGAGAGAGCGGAACCGGTTAGGCCATAGGCAAATTTGTCAGATCTCAAAACTGTTTAAGAGGCGGGGGTAGGGTTTGTCATAAAAGATGTGTAGTCATAATGTCTCGGTTAATGTATTGTAAGGGTTTGGGAAGGTAATTATCAAGCATTGATCAAACTTTCGAACCATCGCTATCCTTACATAGACTGCATGATGAAATACTTGATTAACAATAAAAAAACAATTGATCATGCAGAATGAAGATTGCGGAACTATATCAACTTTATCGATCAGTAAGAGTAAAATGCCTTAACATTGCTGTGGATCAGTTATCCAGTCTGTTGATAGTTCGATACCAAATACATCGCTGGTATCCATAACAATGAATCGAATAAACAGCGTAGCGATATGGCATCAGTAGCACTTTCATTTGCGCGACGAAGTGAAACATTTAATATGACGTTTAGTTTGTTTACTTATAGTGTGAAATTTTAAAGACTGCAAGTTTTCATCGAAATTCATTCACTTTACAGAAATAAACCCCTCACTGTGGGCTGAATCACAAGCAGCGTAATGATGGAGTTAATATCTCATTTAAAACATAAACTGTTGGAAGGCAAGAATGAAAGAAGTAACCGGTAGCGACAACCACTTTCGCTGCTTCCTTTCGATTAGATTTCTGATCGAGGTTTTCGCTATTCTTCGATATGAACAGTAAGAAAAATTATGGAACGAACATCAACTAAGTTATGCTTATATTTACCTGGGAAAAGTCGTCTTCCACAACGGTGTATGAGTAAACAATTCATCTCCTTAACCCCTCAGATTCAACAACATCAACATAGTGTCTTCCGGCCCGCAATATCAAGACACCCCGAGGAAGACTGGTAACGAAAGGCTGTATCGGTCCATCAGGAAAGTTTGATGAAGCACTCAACTCTTACAGACCATTTCTAACATTTATGAGCGTAAAAAAAGAGGGATTTGAGATATTAGTGCGCAGCTCTGTGATAACAGCCCTGATATTCTTATCGAAAGGATATCACCTCAGTCCTAGACTCGTTAGAAGTTTGTAATTACATTTGTTTAGTTAGTGCATGCTGTTGATCAAGAACACTAACGACGAAAACTTAAAACCACTGCAAATATTTCCTCGTGAGCCTTATAGCTTTGGAATTTCCTTTTCTTCTTTTCACTGATATATTATGTAGTCGGCATTTGTCATGCTAGAGAAATATATGTATATTTATATCAACGAAAGAAACCTCAGCTAAGTATTGAATCTTCGATGAGACTTTTCGGTATAGGCAAGTGAATTTCTGAGATTGTTGTGATATTGAAAGTAATTAATCTTCGTATGTCTAATTTCATTTTTATGCTCCAGGTCTGATATCCGGCCCATGTAAAGGCACAAAGGCCCTTACAGGCCTCTCTACGTTGCATTGGGGATCTAGAACATAATGACATTATCATTAACTCGCTATTAAGGTTCCAAGGGGTATGACATTGACGGTAGTTTTTATGTCAGGATTATTTTTATGCAGGTTTCATGCCGATGCTATTCGGGTTATCCTGCTGGGTGGACGACTTCTTATCAAATTGTTTTATTACGGACAACTAACTAGTTAACCGATATTTTTAAAATTTGCATTTTACGAGCGTTTTTCATCGTATGTTGTCAAAAGATTTCCTCGACCACTTTATCATTGCGTTGTATTGCGTTTGGCGGAAACAGGAGGGAAAAATCATTAAACGAGGCAAAAAAATGTTGCCATTGTAACCACATATATAAATAAGGAGTCTTAAGTTCAAAAAGGCTGATTAGTTCAAAAAACTGGGTTTACGATGTCTACGTTTCGGATTGATTGACAAACAGACGTAAGACTCCTGCAGTTTTCAAGAATTGAAGTGCGTGATCAATAGAAGTGTTTAGATGAGAGTCTATGTTCACAGTCTAAACACGGTCTAAACACGGTTGTGTTGTTATATACACGTGTGTATTGTTAAGAAATATACTTTACAAAAGCAATGAAGAACTTTTTACTAAATTTCCACAAGTTCATCGAAACCGGCCAGGGTGAGCGATCGTACATTGAAAAAGTACTCCAAAGTTCTGCATTTCCGGCTTAAATAACTCCTTTTATCACATAAACTGCGGTGTTATACGGGGATTCCGGCCCCGAGAAAAGCCGTAACAACACACGTGAAGAAACATCGTATTTTTCAATCAGCTGCTTATAAGTCACTCGCCCTTGGCGCCACTCGGTCAGGTTGATGAATGAACGGCAAAGCCTTCACGATTCTCATTACAAATTGTTTGTCAGAGCTTTCTTATGGTGGCTAAAAACACTGAAAAAATCCGTATCGCTGACAGACAATGAGGTTCAAACTTTCCTAGAAGGGGAAGAAAACCAATATACTAATAGAAAAACCGAAAGTTGCGTATTCAGTGGCTTTGGTGTCAGCATTTCTCTCGGCTGAGAATGAAAATCGACAACTGGAAGATTTGCCACTGGCCGATTTTGGCCGTTTACCTGAAAGACCTCTTCTGTCGGAAAGGAGAAAGTCAATGAATGAGAATTTTGTAAATTGAAAATTACGACCATCGTTGTTTTTGTAATCATGATTCAACGCATTTTTCCATCTTAAGAGTCAGCGCCAACGCACTCTACGATTGTTATTCGAGGATTGTTGATTCACCTATTTTCATTCCTTAATGAAGTCGGCTTTTCTTCCTAGTAAAGGGCTATTGTGTTTCTATGATAAACAAAATAAAACATGGTTGCTTGTAGATGTGGAATTTCTCTTCTCGTGCTCAACTCGAAGAGAAATTCCATATCTACGTGCGCCCATGTATTATTCTCTATTTATCACGCTCCCCCACTCCCCACCCCATTCTAGAGAAAGTAAGGCTGCAATATAATCATAATTCCTCACTTGAATTGCCTCATTATGTATATATATTTTCGTACGTTTAAAATACAGCCTTCAAAAGTTTGGATTCGTCTATGTAAATTATGTAAATGAACACAAAAACTCCGGGACAAAATCGTCTCAAACGAAACAAAGACTGTAGGAGCCAAAAACACCTTCAAGCACTACGCTTTGAATATCGCGTACTGTCTTTGGATTTTATATGATCTGGGATCTGCAATATGGTTAGGCGATACGCTCCAGTCTCCGAATCGAGTTCTGGCTGAACGTAGACGAGTAGACTCATATAAGAGTTGCAATTGACTAACGATAGAAACATCTAAACGATAAGAATGAAAAGCAATGCATTTTGTCGCTTTTAGAAAACTCAATAGCGATACAAGTGCAACAATTAGTGAGCTTCCATTCAGTTTATTTTCTCTCTGAGTGAAAAAAAATAATCGAGGATGATGACTGAGATAGCCTAACCAGCAACTGCACAGGTAACTAAAAGGGAAATTAGATAGAATGGGGAACACTCGATAGGGTCTCAAAAATAAACACATAACCGCAGCTGCTTGCCATCAGAGGTATAAGAACCACCACTTTGAATGTAGTCGATAACCAAATTATAAATATTGGTTGGTTTTATTGCTACAGGGAAAGGCAGAACGTCGAGTTTTCAAATGGCAAGTATCAAAAATCGGAATCATTATGAGGAGAGAAGACTACCTTTATCAACCGGAGTTGGAGTTAAATTAAATACAAATGCAGCGGTAGATCAAAAGAAATGAACGTCGCCGTGTTATTTTATTTTCTAAAGTTTTGTCGGCTGGATCATTTTTCCCGTTTAATATTATATATTCTTAGGTACCAAGCAACAGCTTTTAAAAAATTAAAATCTATGATCAAGGATATAGCTCATCTCTGATAGTATTTGCAGTTTGACCACGATAGAGTAACGGACTTGGTCCAAATTAACGCAAATCAGGTGTATGCTTCCATACAAAATTCGGTTCAGCTGCAGTCAAATTAACATACCCTAATTACTTCCTTTATGATCCCGCCTGTGAGACAGTGAACGTGAGGCTGTCAATAAATGTCTTATTCATGAGAATATTTTTAACTTAAGATATGAGATTACAACTGTATTAGTTTCAAAAAATTACACCGTCGAACTTCTGACGGTACTCTTGAAGTTCTGTTCAGTAGGTTTGCTTTACTTATGACCTACCTTGCAAGAAAATAAAGTCTTTAATTAAGAAATTATTACTTTAACATGATAAAGTTGGTGATTAAGTGTTGACTGTAAGAAAACCTTTACGGGCCCGTTGACCAATTATTTTAGCTTTATACCTTATCCCTACAAACTGGGTCTCATTCGCACTCTTGTTAATGGAGCCTACAAGATCAACAACACATGGTTGGGTTTCCACGAAGACATCTAGAAACTCACTGAAATCCTTAAAAATAATTTTTTTCCAGCCAATCTGGTACAAGGGTTGTCAATCGGTACCTCACGCTCACCGTGATGAGTGCGATCCCCCGGTCTCCGTTTCAGACACTACTACAAACTTTTATTTTAAATTACCTTACATTGGCTCTTTTTCTTTAGTCACGCAAAAAAGGGTTCGCCAATTTGCTAAGTGTTATTGTAACAACATCGTTGTAAAGTTAGCTTTTTCATCTTTTAAAATAGGCGATATGTTTGGGGTGAAAGACCCTATCCCTCGTGGGCTCCGTACATGTGTGGTTTACAAGTTTTTATGTGAGGGCTCTAACGCCTGATATGTCGGCGAAACCCCTCGACATTTATCCACACGCGTACAAGAGCCCTTGATAGGACCTCTCACATTTTCAGACATTTACATGATTCTCCACAATATCGCAATCTTTGTTCTGATGAGTGTCTTAACACCTTAGATCACGCTGCCACAACTTTTCAACTTAAAATCAAAGAAAAAATTATCACCAAATGAAAAATCGACTCAAGAAGTTTTTTAAGGAAAAAAGAAAATATTGTGAACCGAAATTAAAAAAATGTAAAATATGCCTCGTATTTCAATTTTGAAATGTTTTCTAAGCCAGTTAAATTTCCTTCTTTAGTGTTATAACTTCTCCTATAAACACCAAAAGCTTTCAAAACTGCATTCAAGGTTTCTAGAGACTATTCATCTTCATTTATTTGATATTCAGATATTGATTCTCCTGAAGAAGCTGTTTTGCCAGCGATTTGGGTTCACATAGATACGGAACTTTCTTTGAATTAACGACGTACAGGTGTAGTGTAGCTTACTTGTTGTTCCTGTTCAGTTGTAGTCAAAACGTCTTACGACATCTATAGATATCATATGTCACACATTTGGAAAGCTAATTTCGAGTCTTGATAGTGATATGTTTATTTTCTATCACCATTCCTTGGCTTGTTGTTTTCTTATTCATTCTGAAAACCGCCTTTGGTCAAATTTTTAGAGGATCGAGGTACTTCGTTATTAGTGAGGTATGTTAGTAAAATTTAATTCGTTTACAAACTCTAGTTTTGGGGAGAGGAGGTAAAGCGAGTTCAAATGGGTGGAGAGAAGTTATGGAAAATCCTCCGTAAGCCTGCGGAAAATTTAAGAATTTTGGTTTTGTTTCCTTCTTTTAATGCTTATGAAACGGTTCAGGATTTTGAGACCTTGCGAAAAGCTTGTTCCTTCGTTACAGGTTCGTGACGAGACGATGAAAAGATCTTCCTGTTTCATTAGCGAGTACAACATTTATCATGTTGAAGAGAGGACTTGATCTCCTCTCGCCATCTTTGTTATCGTATTACAGCAAGTGGAAAAGTTTTTAGAATGTTAGATTGTTTCTTTTGATGCCTATAAATGATGATGCTTACCTCCCTTACTTCTGCTTCAATGACATAATTTTTCCCGTAAAAACCAAAAGCTTTCAAACCATCATTCAAGGACTTTAGAAACTATTTATTTCCACTCGTTTGATGTGCTTATGTTGATTCTCTCTATTCAGCTGTTTTGTGGGTGGATTTGCCTCCAGACAGGACGTTAATCACAATAACAATCGCGGAGTTTATAGGCGGATGCCTCTACCTGTAATTCCTGTTTAGCTGCACTAAAAATGCCATTTTCCTTTCAGCTATTATCTGTCAATCAATCGGAAAAACTAAATTGGAGTTCTAAAAGTGATAAGTTTAGTCTACATTATTGCACTCTTCCTCAGCATGCTACTCTCTTTTCTATTTGAAAACCGCTCTTTCTGTATTTGACTCAAACTCAATTCGTTGAAATCATAAAAACACTTTCGTTATCAGTGAGGTAAGTTCAAAATATTCTTAAGATTCGATTGCAAATTTTGCCTTCGATGAGGTGAGGAAAACTGAATCAATATGGACAGAAATGTTTCATTGATGATCTTTATAATCGTAACGCGACGAAAAAGATATCTTTCTCTAGCTTGTTGCTTATGATATTGACAAAGGAAGAAATTTATCCGAAGCGAGAAAAGACTATGATTAAACTTCTGGTGGTAAAAAATAAAACATAAGAGATGCTTTTTCTTTTAAAAATGTTTGTTACATTTCACCGTACCTACGGTTAATTTGTCTTTGAAATTTTCAAGGCGGTAGCAACAATAACCATATTTCTTAATGGCGGTACCGAGAAGAGGAGTAGGTCTTTCTACTAGGTCTTTCTGCTATATTTCCGGAAGATCTCTAAATTGTTTGTTGCCATCTGTCTATGGAGGCTATAAATTTCCTTCAAGCAATTGAGATCACTAGTGGCAAAGCTTTCCGCTTATTTAGTGAACATCGAAAAAGTTCTATATCATTATATCCGTCTTTTTCAAAATGGAAAAAAGGGAACAGGCTGAATGACTAAATTTCCGGATATGAATCTCGCATAAAGAAACATGAGGATCAGTTTAAGTCAATGGACGAAACTAAGTTTTTCAAAACACGTTTAAGAAGCGCAAAAAGCAATATTTGACATATATCTTTATTGAGAATATTGAAGTCATATTTCATGTTATCTTTAATTGGACTGTTTTCTGTTATTTTTATAGCAGCTAACAGAGCTCGGAGAAAATGGAGCCTTTCTCCTCAGCTTCAGAGTGCATTCCATGGCTTGTGGTCCTCATCATCGAATGTCTGGCCATTGTCATCCTTAATATCATCACCATTGCTGTTTTTGTGAAGAAGAAGCGGCAGCTACAGCGGCGGAGTACATATTTGATCATCCATCTGGCGATAGTCGATGTCTTGGTGGGCGCAGTCTCTGGGCCGCTGCAGATTGAAATAAAAATTGATTGGCTCTGTCCTCTATGGAATTACAGACGAAATACTCTTTGGTCTAATCGTTTATCTTTTGTATTTCTACATTTATTCTATTTTACTTCCCTTACAAATCTTATTGCTATTTCCTTAGAGAGGTTACACGCAACATTTTGTCCATTCAGGCATCACTTTGTGAGGAAATGTGTTTATAGAGCCATAATTATTGTCATTTGGTTAATACCTATTGTCAGAGAAGCCGCTCAAATTTTTTTATGGGAAATTGCTGATCGAGCTGAACTTAATACATACTTGTATATCCTATTTTATGCAGTTTCTCTATTTTTTATCTGTGTATCTTACATCCTCATTGTTATCAAAGTACGATGTAGTCGTCATCCTCAAATCCATTCTAGGTCCAGAAGAGAAAGAAAACTGACGGGTACTGCGCTTATCGTCTCACTTGCATCGTTACTTTGTCTTCTACCAGGGACAATCATGTATGTAACATGTATTCACCCTTCCTCCGCTTGTTTTAAGATGCATCATTTTCATATGAATATGGCTGTGGTAGTTCTATTTCTAGCCAACTCACTTGTAAATCCTATAATTTACGCTCTTCGGATGCCAGGATTCAGAGAGGGTTTATCACAGCTAGTTTGTAGGGTCCCAGACCTTTCTCGTATCGCCCCAGCAAACCTGCCTCTTCGCAACCTTAGGAGAGCGTAGATTGATGGTAGGAAACCGACATATAAAATTTTTCTTTCAAATAGCTTTAACTTCCTAGCCGAGCAACATGCATTTCCATTTCTTTTTTGGGTGATATGAGAGTAGACTAAGGATAGAAACGGTACAAACATCTAAATGATAAAAAATGAAACGCGATGCGTTGAGTGGAACGAAAAAAAAAAATCATTGAGGATTCTTCAACTAACCAGTATAAAAAAATCGGAATCATTATGAGGAGAGAATACTTTTTTTTACCTTTGGAGTTACTCTTAAATTAAGTAAAAATGCATCTATAAATCTAAAGAAATAAATGTCACCGTGTTATTCTATTTCCAAAAGTTTTGTCACTTTTCCTCTTTAAAATTAAATATTCTCCGGTACTAACCGACAGCCTTTAAAAATTCAAATTTAGGTTCTAGGAAATAGCTCATCTCCGATAGTATTTTGCAGTTTAAGGACGATAAAGTAGAGGGCTTGGTCAAAATTAACTCAATACAGCAAATGTACGCTTCCATCCGAAATTTCGGTTCAGCTGCACTCAACTTAACATGCTCTAATTACGATTCCGCCTGTGGGACAGTGAAACGCAAGACTTTCAATAAATTTCTTTCTCATGAAAGTATTTTTAATTTAAAATATGAGATTACACCTGTATTAGTTTTAAAACAATAAGACTGTCTAATTTATGATTAAACTTTTGAAGTCTTGTCCAGTATGTTTGCTTTACTTATGACCTACCTTGTAAGAAAATAAAGTCTTTAATTAAGAAATTATTTCCAACTTTCAACAACGCAATTTTTATGTAACTCCATATTATAAGATGCACGGTCTTTATCACCGCTTTAAAGATTTCTTTTCGTAAAACTTCTACCCATTTATCTTGCGAATACTTAATTTGAAATAACATCCACAGCTGTAATTAATAACCTGAGTTAAGATAGGTAATTTCTTGAACTGAATATAATAAGGAACCAAGTTTACAGGAGAAGTTTATTTTTAATAAAAGAAAATGACTAGTTCAGTGCAGATATAAGAATGTAAGTCGACCAGAGAAGTTTTTAAAGGAAAAGAGAGAATTTTGTGGACCATTCGTAATTACTAACACTAAAAAATGCCTCGTCTTTCAGTTTTGAAATGTTTTCTCAGCTACTTAAATTGCCTTGTTCTGTGATACAACTTCTCCTGTAAATACCAAAAGCTTTCAACACTCCATTCAAGGTTTCTGGAAACTATTTCTCTCAATTTATTTAATATTCAGGAATTAATTCTCCAGACAAAGCTGTTTTGCTGGCGATTTGGGTTTACCTCGATACGGAACTTTCTTTGAATTAACGACGTACAGGTGTAATATAGCTTACCTATCGTTTATGTTCATGACGAGTGTTTTAATCCTAAATTCTTCATTTATTTTTTAATGAAACATCCACGGGATTTGAGAGCAGACACCACCAAGGCAAACACAACATCGACGGAAAATTACTAGGCAACGGAACGTGCACTTACTATAAATGATTCAGTTCATGTTGGTTGGTCATCTCAAAAAGAGAACTAATTTTTCTTATGAAACAAACATGGCTTTCTCGTCATGATTTTACATGGTTTACGTTATATTAAATCTGCAAAGGAAAAAATATGAACGGTCAAGACAAGGAAATTTAATTATGTCGCGATTCATACTCAAAATTAGTTTGTCATAAGATAAAAACGCACAGTCTAAAATGAACCAACACCCTTAGAGAGATAGAACCAAATTAAAAAAAAGGAGCGGTTTTAATGAGCAAGAAGCTTCCCTTTCTCCATTTCATTCACAAGCGAGACTTCCGACTCAAGGGGGCGGGAAATAATTCTTTTTCTTAGTTTCACGTGAAAAAAATCGAATGGAGCAATGTTTATTAAGTTTTGTTAGTTTAATTAATTGTTTCGTTTTCAAATAGAAAAGTCAACAAACATCATAGTTTTACTGACGCAGAAAAAAAAATAACACGATTACAAATTGAGGAAAACTCAGAGCTAAATCGATATCTAAACTCATTATTTCTTTCCTCGTATTTGTGCCTATTTAAATGACGTCGACCGACCCCACTCGTAGGTCCAAATTATTCTGTCACACGGGCACGACGACTCCTACCACAATTATGCAAATTAGGTTATGCAGGCACTCACTTAACTCCTGCGAGGGCCTCTGTAAGGTAACATTTTGTGGATTTTCGTTTACCGTAGGCTAGTTAAAAGGCACGGGTAAGCAAGTCAAACAAGGGACAGAAACTTAAGATTCGTACGCGACAGACCAGCAAAGTTTTTAATTGTATACCGTTGCTGGCATTGGTGCATAATCGTACTAGACAGAACGATGGCAGAATATCTCTGAAGAAAAAAACTTCAAATGATAAAAGACAAAGTAATTTAACAAAAATGGGTATAAATTTGTTATTTCTTTCTGAAAAGGTTCTCCTGTTCGATTTTGAGTAGTTTCAAAGGCAGGAATGCTCCTTAACTCTTTGGTCACGCAATCAACATATTGCGTGATTTTATGTCTTCCGTGTGCTATTTTGAAGAGTTTCCTGCGTCGCGAGAAAACATTTGTCCAAAGAAAACTTTACGTCATTTTGAAGATCATTCCTTCGGTAATTTACATACGTAATTTGGTGGAATTCTGCATATTGGCAAATGGTGAGAAAAAGAGGTTTTGTTCACCGACATTTTTTTGTAACGGAAGAGAGCACATTGCTTTTCCGCATTGCTAAAAGCTTCTACCTAACTAATTCCTACACAACTTACATTTTTCAGATGACGAAGAGTTTATGAAAGAGCAAACGTTGGATAGATTTCCCTTGATGTAATATCTTTGAAATGCGAACCGAGCGAAAGTGTTCAGTTTTCGACCTGTTATGACCCGATCCATCGATTCTGGAGGGTGAAAATAAAAACATGTTTGAGGAACAAAAATGCACAACCTTTCTTGTCTTACTAAGATCTACTTGTGTGCAAAAATTGAGACAATTTAAATCTTTGACCCTTGCCATAAAAATTTAATTTTTGTTTGATTTTTGCACGGATGTCTTCTTAAATGTAACCGTGAAATTTTATTTTGTAAAGTTTTGACGACTGGATCATTTTTTCCCTCTAATGTTACAGTTACTGACCGACAGCTTTTAAAAAAGTCAACTTCGTGATCTAGGAAATAGCTCATCTCCGAGAGAAATTTGCATTTTGAAATTAGTTCAAATTAAGGCAATACAGGTGTATACTTCTATCCAAAATTTCGGTTCGGCCGCTCTCAAATTAACACGCTCTAATTACTTCCCTTACTTCTGCTTCAACGATATAATTTCTCCAGAAAAAACCAAAGGCTTTCAAACCTCCATTCAAGGATTTTAGAAACTATTTATTTCCACTCGTTTGATATGCTTATGTTGATTCTCTTTATTCAGTTGTTTGTAGGTGGATTTATCACGATACAGGACTTAAATCACACTAACAATTGCGGAGTTTAGGCGGATGCTTTTATCTGTAATGCTTGTTTAGCTGCACTAAAAATGCCGCTCTCCTTTCAGCTATTATCTGTCAATCATTCAGAAAAACTAAATTGGAGTTCTAATTGTGATAAGTTTAGTCTGCATTGCACTCTTCCTCAGCATGCTGCTTTCTTTTCTTTGTGAAAATCGCCCTTTCTGCATTTGACTTAAACTTAATTCGTTAAAGGTTAGAAACACTTCCGTTATCAGTGAGGTGAGTTCAAAATATTCTTAAGATTCGTTTGCAAATTCTACCTTCGACGAAATGAGGAAAACTGAATATGGACGGAAATATGTTATTGATAATGTTAGTAATCGTAAGGCAACGAAAAAGATCTCTTTCTCCAGTTTGTTGCCTATGATATTGACCGAGGAAGAAATTTATCCGAAGCGAGAAAAGACTATGACTAAACTTCTGGGTGTAGGAAATAAAACGTAAGAGATATTTTTCCTTTTGAAAATGTTAGTTATATTTCACCGTACCTACAGTTAATTTGTCTTTGAAATTTTTTAAGGCAGTAACAGCAACAACCACAGTATTTCTAATGGCGGCATCGAGAGGAGGAGTAGGTCTTTCTACTAAATCTTTCTGCTATATTTCCGGAAGATCTCTAGATTTTTTGTCGCCATCTGCTTTTGGAGGCAATAAATTTCCTTCAAGCAATTGAGATCACTAGTGGCAAAGTTTTTTCGCTTATTCAGTGAACATCGAAAAAGTTCTATAATTATTATTAAATTCGTCTTTATTGAAAGAAAGAAAAAAAGGAATAGGCCATGATGTGTATTCATATCCGCATAAAAAAAACACGAGGATCAGTTTTAGTTAACAGACGAAACTTAGTCAAAGCACATAAAAAAAGTGAAAAGCAATATTTGACATATATCTTTATTGAGAATATTGAAATCATATTTCGTTTTATCTCAAATTGCACTGTTTTCTGTTATTTTCATAGCAGCTAACAGAGCTCAGAGAAAATGCAACCTTTCTACTCAGCTTCGCAGTGTATTCCATGGCTTGTGGTCCTCATCATCGAATGTCTGGCCATAGTCATCCTTAATGTCATCACCACTGTTGTCTTTGTGAAGAAGAAGCGTCAGCTACAGCGGCGGAGTACATATTTGATAATCCATCTGGCGATAGTCGATCTCTTGGTGGGCGTAGTCTCTGGGCCGCTACAGATTGAAAACAGAATGTCGAAAGACTGTCCTCAATGGAAGTACAGAAGAGAGACTACTTGGTCTCGTCATATATCTTTTGCATTTGTACATTTATTCTCTTTCACTTCCCTTACAAATCTCATCGCTATCTCTTTAGAACGGCTACACGCAACATTTTGTCCATTCAGGCATCGCTTTGTGAGCAAATGGGTTTATAGAGCCATAATTATTGTCATTTGGTTAATACCTATTGTTAGAGTAGCTGCTATAATTTTCGTATGGGAAATTGGTTATTTCGAGGTAATTAATGCTTACTTGTATCTCCCATTTTATGCAGTTTTCTATTTGTTATCTGTGTATCTTACATCCTCATTATTATCAAAGTACGATGTAGTCGTCATCCTCAATTCCATTATAGATCCAGAAGAGAAAGAAAACTGACGGGTACTGCGCTTATCGTCTCACTTGTGTCGTTACTTTGTTTTCTACCAGCGATGATATATTTATCATATCTTGGCTTTTCCTTCACTTATTTCATGAATGTTCATATTAATATGGCTGTGCTAGTTCTATTCTTAGCTAACTCACTTGTAAATCCTATAATTTACGCTCTTTGGATGCCAGGATTCAGAGAAGGTTTATTACAGCTATTTTACAGGGTCCCAGACATTTCTCGTAACGCCACAGCAAATCTGCCCCTTTGTAACCTTAGGAGAGCGTAGATAAATGGTAGGAAAACTATTGATTAAGTTTGTTTCTAAATAACTTTAACTTCTTGGCCGAGCAACATGCATTTCCATCTTATTTTCTGGTTTCCATTAAAATCTTGAGTAAGTAAGAAAAACTACGCAGGTGATTTACGAACAGATAATTGATACAGTATAATTTTGCCTTTGAATAAAAACAGTATACTCAACTTACTCGACGTTATGATCATTTGTATGATAGCTTGACTTGAATTAAAATAAATGGGACTTTTAACAAACCTGAGATGAAGAACTCAGAGGGACTCCCCACTCCCTTCCCAACCCCCTCCCCGACCCTCATATGTTAACGAGGCTGTGTGAACACTAAAAAAGGCTTTTACTGCCTAATCGAAAAGCACTTTACGCAAAGCAAACGACGACATAATTCAAGCCAGTTTAAACTTTGCTGAATGAAGTTGTTTTGTTTGTTGTTTTGAATATTAATTGTTAGCAAGATTCGTTGTGTAAGCGAGGAGGATGTAAATGCATTTCCCGAACAAGAAGAGAACGAGAAAATTAAGATTTTCAAGGATTTTCTCGAAAGTTGCGACTAAACACAGGACAGTTTTTCATTTGTCCGTGCTGAACAGCCTTCAAAGGTTTGTATTGAAGAGAAGCTGAAAATAAACGTATCTGATGATTTTAGTCAGTGTCAGTAATCGAATTTTAATTAAGCCTATAAAACCAGTTCACATATATTTTGGCCTAACTGACGGTGTTACTTGTAAATCTTTTTAGAATTTGGGCACCGGGAATTTTGTTTCTATTAATACTCAAAATTAATATCAAAGTCAGGTTTACAATCTTAACCACGTATATTTATTGTCCATATAATTGAAAAGAAAATTACTCGATAGCTCAAAGATATGAATTTGATGTTCTTGTGGCATGAATAATATCTCACTCGTTTACTGCGCTCACTCTTTAGATATTGTGCTTGGCACTCGAACATAGAATTCATACCTTGTCGCCACCGCAAATATCTTCCATTTATTGACCGGCGAAAGCAAAAGAGTCCAAAACGCCGACCTTTTATTTTGTTTATCATTTTTTTTATGAGAATGGTAGAACGTCGTGAAATGGAAACAGCATGGCTCAACATAAAAGAAACATTGTCAGATTGAAAACTTATTCAGCTCTGTTATTATAGGTATGTCATTCCATCGAAGGATCTGAAGACTGGTTCACATGTGCGATGCAAATGCAAACGTAAACGCAAATGGTAATGCGAGTGAGTTCACACGTCCAACGCAAACCCAGGGAAAGATAGATACGCAAGCGCAGTAGAGGTATTTTTCCAAGATGACCGACAATGATTGAGTTTTTGCCGATTCAACCGTGTGGGAAACGAACACAAATGCAAGTTTAAGAAAATTAAAATGTTCTTGTCACTTGCGTTGACGGTTGCGTTTGCATTTGGATTTGCATTTGCGTTGGGGTGTTTCACACGTGTAATCCCTTGCATTTGCATTTGCGTGTACGTTTGCTGAGGTTCTCTTTGTGTGATTGATTGACCGAGGGAGGTGTGTGTACTAATCCTATTACACTCTTAGGGAATTAATTCTAGTTTTCAGAGCCGGCCCAATACCTTAGAAGTACTTTAAATCGTGTAATAGCCCAAGTCGATGTACCACTTTGGAAATTAACAACATTTCAGATAAATGGTTGGAAAGTACGAGGGATGTTTGAATTTGATGTGTTCAAGCAGCGAGTATTTGTTTTGCCAAAAAAAGGATTTTGTGCCATCAGTTTTTGCGTTCTTTCAAAGTGTAATTAGGGACCGAGAACTGAAATGAGGAAAAGAGCCGAGCTTCTTTATTATTTCATTCAGGCCGGGGAAACTGAATTCTGTTGTTATCGTCACTGACAATCCTGGTAACTGGTTGTGATAAAAATTGCAATTCTGATCTAAGCTGACCAGCCCAATCCGAATCAACTAACACCTTGCCGCAAGAGCCACCATAATTAATGACTTCTGGAGTTGACACACAGCCCCCTGCAATCCCGCCTTTCAGGGAAGAAAAAAAGTTCTTATTTATCAGTTAAAAAATTGCGTCTACCAAAAAAACTTGTGGCCCTTTCGGGTTACCGGATATTCTCTCTAAACTGCACCCAAACTAAGAACGTTTTGCAATGGTTTTGAAAAATTCAGGTCCTGAAAATTCCAGAGGGTATACTGGTAAACCGTAATTTTTCCAAAGCTGTGTTTTTTGATTCGGGTTGAAATATTCACTTTATCAGCGATCCACCCATTTATGGAGACTTAATAGAAACGAAAAAGAAAAAGCAAAAAAACAAAACAAAACAAAAAATAGACAGATAAGAGAAAAAAAGGAACTCATGTATCCTAACACTTGCACTCTGCTCTTTAACCCTTTAACTCCCAAGATCTGATTGTTAATTCTCCCCTCTACCTGTTGCCCATTTCCTTGTAAATTTAGTTATGAGAATTTTGTTTAAGATCAAATGAACAACTTCTACCTGATAAGCTTGAATATTTTCATTACCTTTTTGCCAGATAATGTAAGGATATTATTTCATCTTGATCACTTCTGCGAATTAAATAGTTAAGTAATAAACTTTATCCCGGCTTCAACCGCCTTAAATTTTAAACTCTATTTCAATTGAAAAAGGTATAGTGACTTCTCGAAATTACTCTGAGTGTTATTGACGTCTAAGTCAATATATTCCCCTCACCCAACTCCGAGAAGATCGATCAGTTTTTATCAAAAGAGATTTGTAATCATAGTGTCTCGATTAATGTATTGTGAGGGTCTGGGAAGGTCATCATTGAGTGTTACTTAAGTTTGAAATAGCTCATCTGCCAGAGCATTCTGCAGTTTGACTATGATAAGGTGAAGGACATAGGTGTGGTAGTTCTTTTCTCAGCTAACTCACTTGTAAATCCTATAATTTACTCTCTTCGGACACCAGGATTCAGAGAAGGTTTATTACAACTAGTTTGCAGGGTCCCAGACCTTTCTCATATCGCCCCAGCAAACCTGCCTCTTCGTAACCTTAGGAGAGCGTAGATTGATGGTAGGAAAACAATTGATGAAGTTTGTTTTTTAAATAACTTTAACTTATTAGCCGAGCAACATGCATTTCCACTTTATTTTTTGGTTTCCAATAAAATCTTATCATGCACAGTGTTTACCACCGCTTTAAAGATTTCTGTTCATAAAACGTCTACGCAGTTATCTTGCGAATACTTCATCGGAAATATAATCCAAAGCATATTTTCTAAATAAGTTTATTTTTAATAAAAGAAAATTATTAGTTCAGTCTCAACATAAGAAATGAAAAACGTCAAAACGTCTTCCGTCATCCTAGGGTTAGGTATCATATGTCAGACATTTTGAAAGCTAATTTCGACTCTTGATAGTGGTGTGTTTATTTTCTATCTCTATTCCTTAGCTTTTTTTTTTCTTATTCATTGTGTTTTCTCGGCCAGTTACAGCCTACCTGTCGTTCCTGTTCAGCTGCACTCAAAACGTCTTCCGTCATCCTAGGGTTAGATATCATATGTCAGACATTTTGAAGCTAATTTCGACTCTTGATAGTGGTGTGTTTATTTTCTATCTCTATTCCTTAGCTTGTTGTTTTCTTATTCATTCTGAAAAGCGCCTTTGGTCAAATTTGGCTCTTACTTACTTTTTAGAGGATACGAAGTACTTCGTTATCAGTGAGGTATGTTAGTAAAATTTAATTCGTTTACAAACTTTAGTTTTCGGAAGAGGAGGTAAAGCGAGTTAAAATGGGTGGAGAGGAGTTATGGAAAATCTTCTGTAAGACTGTGGAAAATTTTAGAATTTTGGTTTTGTTTCCTTCTTTTAATGCTTATGAAACGGTTGAGGGTTTTCAGACCTTGCGAAAAGCTTGTTCCTTCGTTACACGTTCTTGACGAGACGATGAAAAGATCTTCCTGTTTCATTACCGAGTACAACATTTATCATGTTCAAGAGAGGACTTGATCTCCTCTTGCCATCTTTACTATCGTATAATAGCATGTGGAAAAGTTTTTTAAATGTTAGATTGTTTATTTTCATGCCTTTAAATGATGATGCTTAATTACCTCCCTTTCTTCTGCTTCAATGATATAATTTTTCTCGTAAAAACCAAAAGCTTTCAAACCATCATTCAAGGATTTTGAAACTATTTATTTCCACTCGTTTGATGTGCTAATGTTGATTCTCTATTCAGCTGTTTTGTGGGTGGATTTGCCTCCAGACAGGACGTTAATCACAATAACAATCGCCGAGGTTATGGGCGGATGCCTCTATCTGTAATTTTTGTTTAGCTGCACTAAAAATGCCATTTTCCTTTCAGCTATTATCTGTCAATCACTCGGAAAAAACTAAATTGGACTTCTAAAAGTGATAAGTTTAGTCTGCATTGCACTCTTCCTCAGCATGCTACTCTCTTTTCTATTTGAAAACCGCCCTTTCTGCATTTGACTCAAACTCAATTCGTTGAAAGGATAAAAACACTTTCGTTATCAGTGAGGTAAGTTCAAAATATTCTTAAGATTCGATTGCAAATTTTGCCTTCGATGAGATGAGGAAAACTGAATCAATATGGACGGAAATGTGTCATTGATGATCTTAATAATCGTAACGCGACGAAAAAGATATCTTTCTCTAGCTTGTTGCTTATGATATTGACAAAGGAAGAAATTTACCCGAAGCGAGAAAAGATTATGATTAAACTTCTGGAGGTAGAAAATAAAACATAAGAGATGCTTTTGCTTTTAAAAATGTTCGTTACATTTCACCGTACCTACGGTTAATTTGTCTTTGAAATTTTCAAGGCGGTAGCAACAATAACCATATTTCTTAATAGCGGTACCGAGAAGAGGAGTAGGTCTTTCTACGAGGTCTTTCTGCTATATTTCCGGAAGATCTCTAAATTGTTTGTTGCCATCTGTCTTTGGAGGCTATAAATTTCCTTCAAGCAATTGAGATCACTAGTGGCAAAGCTTTCAGCTTATTCAGTGAACATCGAAAAAGTTCTATATTATTATATTCGTCTTTTTCAAAATGGAAAAAAGGGAACAGGCTGAATGATCAAATTTCCGGATATGAATCTCGCATAAAGAAACATGAGGATCAGTTTAAGTCAATGGACGAAACTAAGTTTTTCAAAACACGTTAAAGAAGCGTAAAAAGCAATATTTGACATATATCTTTATTGAGAATATTGAAGTCATATTTCATGTTATCTTTAATTGAACTGTTTTCTACTATTTTTATGGCAGCTAACAGAGCTCGGAGAAAATGCAGCCTTTCTCCTCAACTTTGCAATGCATTCCATGGCTTGTGGTCCTCATCATCGAATGTCTGGCCATTGTCATCCTTAATATCATCACCATTGTTGTTTTTGCGAAGAAGAAGCGTCAGCTACAGCGGCAGAGTACATATTTGATCATCCATCTGACGATTGTCGATCTCTTAGTGGGCGCAGTCTGTGGGCCGCTGCAGATTAAAAGAAAAATGGAGTGGTATTGTTCTCTATGGAATTACAGACGAGAGACTATTTGGTCCAATCGTTTATCTCTTGTATTTCTACATTTATTCTATTTTACTTCCCTTACAAATCTTATTGCTATTTCCTTAGAGAGGTTACACGCAACATTTTGTCCATTCAGGCATCGCTTTGTGAGGAAATGGGTTTATAGAGCCATAATTATTGTCATTTGGTTAATACCTATCGTTAGAGAAGCCGCTCAAATTTTTTTATGGGAAATTGCTGATCCAGCTGAACTTAATACATACTTGTATAACCTTTTTTATGCAGTTTCTCTATTTGTTATCTGTGTATCTTACATCCTCATTGTTATCAAAGTACGATGTAGTCGTCATCCTCAAATCCATTCTAGGTCCAGAAGAGAAAGCAAACTGACGGGTACTGCGCTTATCGTCTCACTTGCATCGTTACTTTGTCTTCTACCAGGGACAATCATGTATGTAACATGTATTCACCTTTCCTCCGCTTGTTTTAAGATGCATCATTTTCATATTGATATGGCTTTGGTAGTTCTTTTCTCAGCCAACTCACTTGTAAATCCTATAATTTACGCTCTTCGGATGCCAGGATTCAGAGAGGGTTTATCACAGCTAGTTTGCAGGGTCCCAGACCTTTCTCGTATCGCCCCAGCAAACCTGCCTCTTCGCAACCTTAGGAGAGCGTAGATTGATGGTAGGAAAACTACATATAAAATTTTTCTTTCAAATAGCTTTAACTTCTTAGCCGAGCAACATGCATTTCCATTTCTTTTTTTGGTGATATGAGAGTAGACTAAGGATAGAAACGGTACAAACATCTAAATGATAAAAAATGAAACGCGATGCGTTGAGTGGAACGAAAATAAAATCATTGAGGATTCTTCAACTAACCAGTATAAAAAAATCGGAATCATTATGAGGAGTGAATACTTTCTTTTCCCTTTGGAGTTAGTCTTAAATTAAGTAAAAATGCACCTATTAATCTAAAGAAATAAATGTCACCGTGTTATTCTATTTCCAAAAGTTTTGTCACTTTTCCTCTTTAAAATTAAATATTCTCTGGTACTAACCGACAGCTTTTAAAAATTCAAATTTAGGTTCTAGGAAATAGCTCATCTCCGATAGTATTTTGCAGTTTAAGGACGATAAAGTAGAGGGCTTGGTCAAAATTAACTCAATACAGCAAATGTACGCTTCCATCCGAAATTTCGGTTCAGCTGCACTCAACTTAACATGCTCTAATTACGATTCCGCCTGTGGGACAGTGAAACGCAAGACTGTCAATAAATTTATTTCTCATGAAAGTATTTTTAATTCAAAATATGAGATTACAACTGTATTAGTTTTAAAACAATAAGACTGTCTAATTTATGATTACACTTTTGAAGTCTTGTCCAGTATGTTTGCTTTACTTATGACCAACCTTGTAAGAAAATAAAGTCTTTAATTAAGAAATTATTTCCAACTTTCAACAACGCAATTTTTATGTAACTCCTTATTATAAGATGCACGGTCTTTATCACCGCTTTAAAGATTTCTTTTCGTAAAACTTCTACCCATGTATCTTGCGAATACTTAATTGGAAATAACATCCACAGCTGTAATCAATAACCTGAGTTAAGATAGGTAATTTCTTGAACTGAATATAATAAGGAACCAAGTTTACAGAAGAAGTTTATTTTTAATAAAAGAAAATGACTAGTTCAGTGCAGATATAAGAATGTAAAATCGACCAGAGAAGTTTTTTAAAGGAAAAGAGAGAATTTTGTGGACCACTCATAAGTACTAACACTAAAAAAATGCCTCGTATTTGAGTTTTGAAATGTTTTCTCAGCCACTTAAATTGCCTTCTTCTGTGAAATAACTGGTCCTGTAAACACCAAAAGCTTTTAACATTCCATTCAAGGTTTCTAGAAACTATTCCTCTCCATTCATTTAATATTCAGGTATTAATTCTCCAGACAAAGCTGTTTTGCCGGCGATTTGGGTTCACTTCGAGACGGAACTTTCTTTTAATTAACGACGTACAGGTGTAATTTAGCTCACCTATTGTTCCTATTCATGACGAGTTTTTTATTCCTAAATTTGTTATTTATTTGTTAATGAAACATCCATGGGATTTGAGGGCAGACACCACCAAGGCAAACACATCATCGACGGGAAATTACCAGTCAACGGTACGTGCACTTACTATAAATGATTCAGTTCATATTGGTTTGTCATCTCAAGAAGAGAATTACTTTTTCTAATGAAACAAACATGGCTTTTTCATCACAATTTTACATGGTTTACGTTATATTAAATCTGCAAAGGAAAAAATATGAACGATCGAGACAAGTAAATTTTATTATTTCGCGATTCATACTCAAAATAAGTTTGTTATAAGATAAAAACGCACAGTCTAAAATGAACCAACACCCTAAGAGAGATAGAACCAAATTAAAAAAGGAAAGGTTCTGCCTTCAGATAACAACAGCCCAAGTAGGACTGACCACCCGTGGGAGACAGAACCAGGTGAAAAATAGGAAAGGTTCTTCCCTCCGATAACAACAGCCCAAATAGGACTGACTACCCAAGAGAGAAAGAACTAGTTGAACCGGGTGACAAAATTGGGGACTAAAAGTTGAAAAAAATGAAAGTTCTTCCCTCACGGAGATAAGACAGTTAGTTAAGGACTGACGAGCTCTCGAATCTTCCGTCTTAGAGGGACGTTGTCGATTCTCTCCAAAACGTGTTACAGAGATTGAATATTTGGGCTTCTAGAGAATCAGAAACTGGCATTTTTGTCGCGAGTTTTATAATGACTTAGCGAACGACAAAAAGATACCTATTTCTTTGATCCGCGAGGCGATCAGAACTCAGCTGTTTTGTTGTGAATACATTGGCACCAGTGTCACGCAAGCGTGGGAGCGAGGCACACGATCCGCACGAACAAAATTAATCAACCTTCGGCGTCCGACGAAAAACTTCACTACTGTTGTTTATTCATAATATGTTTTAATACAACGCCTCAAAATTTGGGATTGTTGGGTTGCTTTAGCCCTTCCATAGTGACTACGATGAAAATTAGGCATTTTTGGAGTCTTATACCTTAAAATCGAGTTTAGAAATTGGTCGAAAGAA
The DNA here is from genome assembly GCF_964200805.1 of Pocillopora damicornis. Lineage (NCBI taxonomy): Eukaryota > Metazoa > Cnidaria > Anthozoa > Scleractinia > Pocilloporidae > Pocillopora > Pocillopora damicornis. Next base: position 19,799,849 of record NC_142678.1, read on the forward strand.
CCTTCTTGGAGAGCGAGGTTTGCGTATACATTACACTTTCTGTTTTGTTCACCTTTCGGGCATAAATCCACCCATTACACAATAGCAGGTTCCTATCCTTTGGTTGAGAAAGATCGAATCTCACATCCGACGGAAGGTTAATCTCTTCTAATCTTTCAGATTTTTAAGATAATTAGCATGGAACATTTGAATTATGACACGAGAGCACTCTCGTGTTCTAAAATCCTCCCAAAAATTTAGGACATGCTTATAGGAGAGCCAGTGTCAGCCAAAGCTCTCAACATTTTCTTTTGTCTCATGAAATACAAAATAACTGAACTCGGACAACCTGTTCTAACCTTTCTTTCACGCACCGCTCAATAGTTTTCCGCTTTTTGTTTGTACAGTCACACAGAAAGTAAAATTCCAGTTCAGACAAGTGTGATATGTAGTTGAAAAGGATCAAATAAAGAGTAATATTGAGTTTTTATCAATTTTTTTGACGAACCGCTCCGTACTTTTTCCGTTGCCCAGACTTTCACCTTTGCAAAATTACTCAATCGTTGAAACTCAAGCTCGGGCAATTGACGAAATGGAAGAGGGTCATACGTCAAACAAAATATTTTAAAAAATCAATAAATAATATTGATCATACAAAAACAGATACATGTTTTCAGGGTTGCGAAGAGCACGTGGATCCATCGTGCATTTAACAATCGCGATCGCGAACTTTTCGAAAAGCTCCAAGAAGGTGTCACTTTATTTTTGGCAATGGACGGGAGAAATGGGCGATAATTAAATCCCTGAAACATCCACACAATGGAAAATAAAAATAGGATCTTAATCATGCACTAAATATTTTCCCTAGGTATTTAGGTAGCTTTCAAAAACTGCTCTGTCACTTGTTTTCAGGGTAACTTTCCTATCAAAAGCATGGAAAGACGGCTATGCGTGTTTTATGCGACGCTTATCTTGTCAACGAAAAAGCGGTACTCAGCAGTTATCGAGATCAGGCCCAAACAGGTAAACTCGTAATTGGCAAAAAAGGTTACATAGAAACTGAAAGTGTTCGCCCCGTGGTTCGCGCAAGCGAGTGACGGATCTCTTGCGCGCGCGTTTTCACGATCAAAGATGTGCCAGAGAGAATGTCGTTACTCATTTGCAGCGCTAGCATTAGACACAAAATTTACGTACTTCCCACGGCAGTCCTTGCTGGAGCGTGACCACTGACTGCCTGTCCATTCTCAGAGAGAGCAGAACCGGTTAGGCCATAAGCAAATTTGTCAGATCTCAAAACTGTTTAAGAGGCGGGGGGAAGGGTTTGTCATAAAAGATGTGTAGTCATAATGTCTCGGTTAATGTATTGTGGGGGTTTGGGAAGGTAATTATCAAGCATTGATCAAACTTTCGAACCATTGCTATCCTTACATAGACCGCATGATGAAATACTTGATTAACAATAAAAAAGCAATTGATCATTCAAAATGAAGATTGCGGAACTATATCAACTTTATCGATCAGTAAGAGTAAAATGCCTTAACATTGCTGTGGATCAGTTATCCAGTCTGTTGATAGTTCGATACCAAATACATCGCTGGTATCCATAACAATGAATCGAATAAACAGCGTAGCGATATGGCATCAGTAGCACTTTCATTTGCGCGACGAAGTGAAACATTTAATATGACGTTTAATTTATTTACTTATATAATTATAGTGTGAAATTTTAAAGACTGCAAGTTTTCATCGAAATTCATTCACTTTACAGAAATAAACCCCTCACTGTGGGCTGAATCACAAGCAGCGTAATGGCGAAGTTTATATCTCATTTAAAACATAAACTGTTGGAAGGCGAGAATGAAAGAAGTAACCGGTAGCGACAACCACTTTCGTTGCTTTCTTTCGAATTAGATTTCTGATCGAAGTTTTCGCTAGTCTTCGATATGAACAGTAAGAAAAATTATGGAACGAACATCAACTAAGTTATGCTTATATTTACCTGGGAAAAGTCGTATTCCACAACGGTGTATGAGTAAACAATTCATCTCCTTAACCCCTCAGATTCAACAACATCAACATAGTGTCTTCCGCCCCGCAACACTCCGAGGAAGACTGGTAACGAAAGGCTGTATCGGTCCATCAGGAAAGTTTGATGAAGCACTCAACTGTTACAGACCATTTCTAACATTTATGAACGGAAAAATAGAAGGATTTGAGGTATTAGTGCGCAGCTCTGTGATAACAGCCCTGATATTCTTATCGAAAGGATATCACCTCAGTCCTAGACTCTTTAGAAGTTTGTAATTACATTTATTTAGTTAGTGCATGCTTTTGGTCAAGAACACTAACGATGTAAACTTAAAACCCCTGCAAATATTTCCCCGTGAGCCTTATAGCTTTGGAATTTCCTTTTCTTCTTTTCACTGATATATTATGTAGTCGGCATTTGTCATGCTAGAGAAACATATGTATATTTATATCAACGAAAGAAACCTCAGCTAAGTATTGAATCTTCGATGAGACTTTTCGGTATAGGCAAGTAAATTTCTGAAATTGATGTGATATTGAAAGTAATTAATCTTCGTATGTCTAATTTCATTTTTATGCTCCAGGTGTGATATCCGGCCCATGTAAAGGCACAAAGGCCCTTACAGGCCTCTCTACGTTGCATTGGGGATCTAGAACATGGGAGTTGAGCTTCGCAAAAGCTTGAGAGGAAGACGAATGGCAAAACTAACTCGCTATTAAGGTTCCAAGGGGTATGACATTGACGGTAGTTTTTATGTGAGGATTATTTTTATGCAGGTTTCATGCCGATGCTATACGGGTTAACCTGCTGGGTGGACGACTTCTTATCAAATTGTTTTATTGCGGACAGCTAACTAGTTAACCGATATTTTTAAAATTTGCATTTTACGAGCGTTTCGACCACTTTATCGTTGCGTTGTATTGCGTTTGGCGGAAACAGGAGGGAAAAATCATTAAATGAGGCAAAAAAATGTTGCTATTGTAACCACATATATAAATAGGGAGTCTTAAGTTTAAAAAGGCTGATTAGTTCAAAAAAGAAATTTCTAACAAAACCATCAATATACGAGTCTTATAGTTCAGTGTATTAGATCAGGTAATTCAGAGCAAGGAATATCAATGTTGTTAAAAAAGAGCAAATTATCTTGCCGAAATTAAAATCTTACTGTACATTTCACAAGAAAGGCTTCAAGAAACATTCCGTCCATAGGCTTCGTTTTATGGACAACTGGGTTTATGATGTCTACGTTTCGGATTGTTTGGGAAACAGAAGTAAGACTCCTGCAATTTTAAAGAATTGAAGTGCGTGATCAATAAAAGTGTTTAGATGAGAGTTTATGTTTACAGTCTAAACACGGTTGTGTTGTTATATTCACGTGTGAATTGTTAAGAAATATACTTTACAAAAGCAATAGAGGACTTTTTCCTAGGTTTCCACAAGTTCATCGAAACCGGCCAGGGTGAGCGATCGTGCATTGAGAGAGTACTCCAAAGTTCTGCATTTCCGGCTTAAATAACTCCTTTATGGTGGCTAAAACACTAAAAAATCCGTATCGCTGACAGACAATGAGGTTCAAACTTTCCTAGAAGGGGAAGAAAACCAATATACTAAAAGAAAAACCGAAAGTTGCATATTCAGTGGCTTTGGTGTCAGCATTTCTCTCGGCTGAGAATGAAAATCGACAACTGGAAGATTTGCCACTGGCCGATTTTGGTCGTTTACCTGGAAGACCTCTTCTGTCGGAAAGGAGAAAGTCAATGAATGAGAATTTTGTAAATTGAAAATTACGACCATCGTTGTTTTTGTAATCATGATTCAACGCATTTTTCCATCTTAAGAGTCAGCGCCAACGCACTCTACGATTGTTATTCGAAGATTGTTGATTCACCTATTTTCATTCATTAATGAAGTCGGCTTTTCTTCCTAGTAAAGGGCTATTGTGTTTATATGATAAACAAAATAAAACATGGATGCTTGTAAATATGGAATTTCTCTTCTCGTGCTCAACTCGAAGAGAAATTCCATATCTACGCGCGCCCATGTATTATTCTCTATTTATCGTGCTCCCAACCCCCAACCCCATGTATTATTCTGTATTTATCGTGCTCCCAACCCCCCACCCTATGTATTATTCTCTATTTATCATGCTCTCCCACCCCCACCCCATGTATTATTCTCTATTTATCATGCTCCCCCCCTCACCCCATTCTAGAGAAAGTAAGGCAATATAATCATAATTCCTCACTTGAATTGCCTCATCATATATATATATATTTCCATACGTTTAAAATACAACCTTCAAAAGTTTGGATTTGTTTATGTAAATTATGTAAATGAACACAAAAACTCCGGGACAAAATCGTCTCAAACGAAACAAAGACTGTAGGAGCCAAAAACACCTTCAAGCACTACGCTTTGAATATCGCGTACTGTCTTTGGATTTTATATGATCTGGGATCTGCAATATGGTTAGGTGGTACGCTCCAGTCTCCGAATCGAGTTCTGGCTGAACGTAGACGAGTAGACTCGTATAAGAGTTGCAATTGACTAACGATAGAAACGGTAGAAACATCTAAACGACTACAATGAAAAGCAATGCATTTTGTCGCTTTTAGAAAACTCATTCATCAAATTCCATACAGTTTACTTTCTCTCTGAGTGAAAAAAAAAAATAATCGAGGATGATGACTGAGATACCCTAACCAGCAACTGCACAGATAACTAAGAGGGAAATTAGATAGAATGGGGAACACTTGATAGGGTCTCAAAAATAAACACATAACTGCAGCTGCTTGCCATCAGAGGTATAAGAACCACCACTTTGATTGTAGCCGATAACCAAATTATAAATATTGGTGGGTTTTATTGCTACAGGGAAAGGCAGAACGTCGAGTTTTCAAATGGCAAGTATCAAAAAATCGGAATCATCATGAGGAGAGAAGACTACCTTTATCAACCGGAGTTGGAGTTAAATAAAATACAAATACAGCGGTAGATCAAAAGAAATAAACGTCGCCGTGTTATTTTATTTTCTAAAGTTTTGTCGGCTGGATCATTTTTCCCGTTTAATATTATATATTCTTAGGTACTAAGCAACAGCCTTTAAAAAACTCTATGATCAAGGATATAGCTCATCTCTGATAGTATTTTGCAGTTTGACCACGATAGAGTAACTTTGGACTTGGTCCAAATTAACGCAAATCAGGTGTATGCTTCCATACAAAATTCGGTTCAGCTGCAGTCAAATTAACATACCCTAATTACTTCCTTTATGATTCCACCTGTGAGATAGTGAACGTGAGGCTGTCAATAAATGTCTTATCCATGAGAATATTTTTAACTTGAGATATGAGATTACAGCTGTATTAGTTTCAAAAAATTACACCGTCGAATTTATGACGGTACTCTTGAAGTTCTGTTCAGTAGGTTTGCTTTACTTATGACCTACCTTGCAAGAAAATAAAGTTTTTTAGTAAGAAATTATTACATTAACATGATAAAGTTGGTGATTAAGTGTTGACTGTAACTGAGAAAACCTTTACGGGCCTGTTGACTAATTATTTTAGCTTTATACCTTATCCCTACAAACTGAGTCTCATTCGCACTCTTGTTGATAGAGCCTACAAGATCAACAACACATGGTTGGGTTTCCACGAAGACATCTAGAAACTCACTGAAATCCTTAAAAATAATTTTTTTTTCCAGCCAATCTGGTTCAAGGGTTGTCAATCGGTACCTCACGCTCACCGTGATAAGTGCGATCCCCCGGTCTCCGTTTCAGACACTACTACAAACTTTTATTTTAAATTACCTTACATTGGCTCTTTTTCTTTTGTCACGCAAAAAAGGGTTCGCCAATTTGCTAAGTGTTATTGTAACAACATCGATGTAAAGTTAGCTTTCTTATCTTTTAAAATAGGCGATATGTTTGGGGTGAAAGACCCTATCCCTCGTGGGCTCCGTACGTGTGTGGTTTACAAGTTTTTATGTGAGGGCTCTAACGCCTGCTATGTCGGCGAAACCCGTCGACTTTTATCCACACGCGTACAAGAGCACTTGATAGGACCTCTCACATTTTCAGACATTTACATGATTCTCCACAATGTCGCACTCTTTGTTCTGAGGAGTGTCTTAACACCTTAGATCACGCTGCCACAACTTTTCAACTTAGAATCAAAGAAAAAATGATTACCAAATGAAAAATCGACTCAAGAAGCTTTTTAAGGAAAAAAAGAAAATATGTGAACCGAAATTAAAAAAATTTAAAATATGCCTCGTATTTCAATTTTGAAATGTTTCTCTAGCCAGTTAAATTTCCTTCTTTAGTGATATAACTTCTCCTATAAACACCAAAAGCTTTCAAAACTGCATTCAAGGTTTCTAGAAACAATTCATCTTCATTTATTTGATATTCAGATATTGATTCTCCAGAAGAAGCTGTTTTGCCGGCGATTTGGGTTCACATAGATACGGAACTTTCTTTGAATTAACGACGTACAGGTGTAGTGTAGCTTACTTGTTGTTCTTGTTTAGTTGCAGTCAAAACGTCTTACGACATCTATAGATGTCATATGTCACACATTTGGAAAGCTAATTTCGAGTCTTGATAGTGGTGTGTTTATTCTCTATCTCTATTCCTTGGCTTGTTGTTTTCTTATTCATTCTGAAAACCTTTGGTCAAATTTTTAGAGGATCGAGGTACTTCGATATTAGTGAGGTATGTTAGTAAAATTTAATTCGTTTACAAACTCTAGTTTTGGGGAGAGGAGGTAAAGCGAGTTAAAATGGGTGGAGAGAAGTTATGGAAAATCCTCTGTAAGCCTGTGGAAAATTTTAGAATTTTGGTTTTGTTTCCTTCTTTTAATGCTTATGAAACGGTTCAGGATTTCGAGACCTTGCGAAAAGCTTGTTCCTTCGTTACACGTTCGTGACGAGACGATGAAAAGATCTTCCTGTTTCATTACCGAGTACAACATTTATCATGTTAAAGATAGGACTTGATCTCCTCTTGCCATCTTTGTTGTCGTATTACAGCATGTGGAAAAGTTTTTAGAATGTTAGATTGTTTCTTTTGATGCCTATAAATGATGATGCTTACCTCCCTTACTTCTGCTTCAATGACATAATTTTTCCCGTAAAAACCAAAAGCTTTCAAACCCTATTTCCGGAAGATCTCTAAATTTTTTGTTGCCGTCTGTTTTTGGAGGCTTAAATTTCGTTCAAACAGTGGAGATCACTTGTGGCAAAGCTTTCCGCTTATTCAGTAAATATCGAAAAAGTTTTATATCATATTTATCGAAATTAAAAAAAACTGAACAGGCTGAATGATTAAAATTCCGGATAGGAATCTCGCATAAAGAAACATGAGGATCAGTTTAAGTCAATGGACGAAACTTAGTTCTTCAAAACACGTTAAAGAAGCGTAAAAAGCAATATTTGACATATTTCTTTATTGAGAATATTGAAGTCATATTGCATTTTATCTTTAATTGAACTGTTTTCTGTTATTTTTATGGCAGCCAACAGAGCTCGGAAAAAATGCAGCCTTTCTCCTCAGCTTCTCAGTGTATTCCATGGCTTGTGGTCCTCATCATCGAATGTCTGGCCATGGTCATCCTTAATATCATCACCATTGCTGTTTTTGTGAGGAAGAAGCGGCAGCTACAGCGGCGGAGTACATATTTGATCATCCATCTGGCGATAGTCGATCTCTTGGTGGGCGCAGTCTCTGGGCCGCTACAGATTGAAATCACAGTAGCGAGTTTCTGTCCTCAATGGAATTACAGACGAGAGACTACTCGGTCTCGTCATATATCTTTTGCATTTGTACATTTATTCTCGTTCACTTCCCTTACAAATCTTATTGCTATTTCTTTAGAACGGCTACACGCAACATTTTGTCCATTCAGGCATCGCTTTGTGAGGAAATGGGTTCATAGAGCTATAATTATTGTCATTTGGTTAATACCAATAGTTAGAGAAGCTGCTCAAATTTTTTTATGCGAAATTGCTAATGAAGTGGTAATTGCTACTTACTTGTATATCTTATTTTATGCAGTTTCCTTATTTTCTATCTGTGTATCTTACATCCTCATTATTATCAAAGTACGATGTAGTCGTCATCCTCAATTCCATTCTAGGTCCAAAAGAGAAAGAAAACTGACGGGTACTGCGCTTATCGTCTCATTTGTATCTTTACTTTGTTTTCTACCAGCGATGATATATGTAGCGTGTCTTCACCTTTCCTTCACTCGTTTTATGAATGTTCATATTTATATGGCTGTGTTAGTTTTATTTTTAGGCAATTCACTTGTAAATCCTATAATTTACTCTCTTCGGATGCCAGGATTCAGAGAAGGTTTATTACAACTAGTGTACAGGGTCCCAGACCTTTCTCGTATCGCCCCGGCAAACCTGCCACTTCGAAACTTTAGTAGAGCGTAGATTGATGGTAGGAAAACTATATATAAAAGTTTTCTTTTAAATAACTTAAACTTCTTAGCCGAGTAACATGCCTTTCCATTTCATTTTTTGGTGATATGAGAGTAGACTCGAAGGATAGAAACGGTACAAACATCTAAATGATTAAAATGAAAAACGATGCATCTTGTCGCTTCTAGAAAACTACACAAAGATATAAGTGGAACGATTAGTGAGCTTCCGGTCAGTTGGGTTTTTCTTTGTGTGGAACGAAAAAATCATCGAGGAATCTTCAAATAGCCAGTATAAAAAAATCTGAATTATTATGAGGAGAGAATACTTTCTTTTCCCATTGGAGTTACTCTTAAATTAAGTAAAAACGCACCGATAGCTCTAAAGAAATAATTGTCACCGTGTTATTCTATTTTCAAAAGTTTTGTCGGCTGGGTCACTTTTCCTCTTTAATACTATATATTCTCAGGTACTAACCGACAGCTTTTAAAGATTCAACTTTAGGATCTAGGAAATAGTTCATTTCCGATAGTATTTTGCAGTTTATCATGATGTACGATAAAGTAGAGAGCTTCGTCCAAATTAATTCAATACAGTGTGTGTACGCTTTCACCCAAAATTTCGGTTCAGCTGCACTCAACCTAATATACTCTAATTACGATCCCGCCTGTGGGACAGTGAAACGCAAGGCTGTCAATAAATGTCTTACTCATGAAAGTATTTTTAATTTAAGATATGAGATTACAACTGTATTAGTTTTAAAACAATAAGACTGTCTAATTTATGATTACACTTTTGAAGTCTTGTCCAGTATGTTTGCTTTACTTAAGAAAATAAAGTCTTAAATTAAGAAATTGTTTCCAACTTTCAACAACGCAATTTTTATGTAACTCCATATTATAAGATGCACGGTCTTTATCACCGCTTTAAAGATTTCTTTTCGTAAAACTTCTACCCATTTATCTTGCGAATACATAACTGGAAATAACATCCACAGCTGTAATTAATAACCTGAGTTAAGTTAGGCAATTTCTTGAACTGAATATAATAAGGAACCAAGTTTACAGGATAAGTTTATTTTAAATAAAAGAAAATGACTAGTTCAGTGCAGATATAAAAATGTAAAATCCACCAGAGAAGTTTTTTAAAGGAAAAGAGAGAATTTTTTGGACCATTCGTAATTACTAACACTAAAAAAATGCCTCGTATTTCAGTTTTGAAATGTTTTCTCAGCCACTTAAATTGCCTTGTTCTATGATATAACTTCTCCTGTAAACACCAAAAGCTTTTAACACTCCATTCAAGGTTTCTGGAAACTATTTATCTCCATTTATTTAATATTAAGGTATTAATTCTCCAGAGAAAACTGTTTTACCGGCGATTTGGGTTCACCTCGATACGGAACTTTCTTTGAATTAATGACGTACAGGTGTAATATAGCTTACCTATCGTTTATGTTCATGACGAGTATTTTAATCCTAAATTCGTTATTATTTTTTAATGAAACATCCACGGGATTTTAGACACCATCAAGGCAAACACAATATCGACGAAAAATTACTAGGCAACGGAACTTGCATTTACTATAAATGATTCAGTTCGTGTTGGTTGGTCATCTCAAGAAGAGAACTAATTTTTCTTAGGAAACAAACATGGCTTTTTCGTCACGATTTTACATGGTTTACGTTATATTAAATCTGCAAAGGAAAAAATATGAACGATCAAGACAAGTAAATCTAATTATGTCGCGATTCATACTCAAAATTAGTTTGTCATAAGATAAAAACGCATAGTCTAAAATGAACCAACACCCTAAGAGAGATAGAACCAAATTAAAAAAAGGAGCGGTTCTAATGAGCAAGAAGCTTCCATTTCATTCACAAGCGAGACTTCCAATTTAAGGGGGCGGGATATAATTTTTAGTTTCATGTGAAAAAAATCGAATGGAGCAATGTTTATTAAGTTTTGTTAGTTTAATTAATTGTCTCGCTTTTAAATAGAAAAGTCAACAAACATCATAGTTTTACTGACGCAGAAAAAAAAATAACACGAGTACAAATTGAGGAAAACTCAGAGCTAAATGGATATCTAGACACATTATTTCTTGTCCTCGTATTTGTGCCTATTTAAATGACGTCGACCGACCCCACTCGTAGGTCCAAATTATTCTGTCCCACGAGCACGACGACTCGTACCGCAATTATGCAAATAAGTTCATGCAAGCCCTCACTTAACTCCTGCGAGGGCCTCTGTGAGGTAACATTTTGTGGATTTTCGTTTACCGTAGGCTAGTTAAAAGGCACGGGTTAGCAAGTCAAACAAGGGACAGAAACGTAAGATTCGTATGCGACAGACCAGCAAAGTTTTTAATCGTATACCGTTGCTGGCATTGGTGCATAATCGTACTAGACAGAACGATGGCAGAATGTCTCAGAAGAAAAAAATTTCAAATGATAAAAGACAAAGTAATTTAACAAAACTGGGTATAAATTTGTTATTTGTGTCTGAAAAGGTTCTCCTGTACGATTTTGAGTAATTTCAAAGGCAGGAATGCTCCTTAACACTTTGGTCACGCAATCAACATATTGCGTGATTTTATGTCTTCCGTGTGCTATTTTGAAGAGTTTCCTGCGTCGCGAGAAAACAATTGCCCAATGAAAACTTTACGTCATTTTGAAGATCATTCCTTTTGTCATATATTCTCAGTTACTGACCGACAACTTTTAAAAAAAGTCAACTTCGTGATCTAGGAAATAGCTCATCTCCGAGAGAAATTTGTATTTTGAAATTAGTTCAAATTAAGGCAATACAGGTGTATGCTTCTATTCAAAATTTCGGTTCAGCTGCTCTCAAATTAACACGCTCTAATTACTTCCCTTACTTCTGCTTCAACGATATAAATTCTCCCGAAAAAACCAAAGGCTTTCAAACCTCCATTCAAGGATTTTAGAAACTATTTATTTCCACTCGTTTGATGTGCTTATGTTGATTCTCTTTATTCAGTTGTTTGTAGGTGGATTTATCACGATACAGGACTTTAATTACACTAACAATCGCGGAGTTTAGGCGGATGCTTTTATCTGTAATGCTTGCTTAGCTGCACTAAAAATGCCGCTCTCCTTTCAGCTATTATCTGTCAATCATTCGGAAAAACTAAATTGGAGTTCTAATGGTGATAAGTTTAGTCTGCATTGCACTCTTCCTCAGCATGCTGCTTTCTTTTCCATTTGAAAACTGCCCTTTCTGCATTTGACTTAAACTTAATTCGTTAAAGGTTAGAAACACTTTCGTTATCATTGAGGTGAGTTCAAAATATTCGTTTGCAAATTCTACCTTCGACGAGATGAGGAAAACTGAATCAATATGGACGGAAATATGTTATTGATCATGTTAGTAATCGTAAGGCGACGAAAAAGATCTCTTTCTCCAGTTTGTTGCTTATGATATTGACCAGGGAAGAAATTTATCCGAAGCGAGAAAAGACTATGACTAAACTTCTGGGTGTAGGAAATAAAACATAAGAGATGTTTTTCCTTTTAAAAATGTTAGTTATATTTCACCGTACCTACAGTTAATTTGTCTTTGAAATTTTTTAAGGCAATAACAACAACAACCACAGTATTTCTAATGGCGGCATCGAGAAGAGGAGTAGGTCTTTCTACTAAATCTTTCTACTATATTTCCGGAAGATCTCTAGATTTTTTGTTGCCATCTGCTTTTGGAGGCAATAAATTTCCTTCAAGCAATTGAGATCACTAGTCTAGTGGCAAAGCTTTCCGCTTATTCAGTGAACATCGAAAAAGTTCTATAATTATTATTAAATTCGTCTTTATTGAAAGAAAAAAAAGGAATAGGCTATGATGTGTATTCATATCTGCATAAAAAAACACGAGGATCAGTTTTAGTTAACAGACGAAACTTAGTCAAAGCACATAAAAAAAGTGAAAAGCAATATTTGACATATATCTTTATTGAGAATATTGAAATCATATTTCGTTTTATCTCAAATTGCACTGTTTTCTGTTATTTTCATAGCAGCTAACAGAGCTCAGAGAAAATGCAGCCTTTCTACTCAGCTTCGCAGTGTATTCCATGGCTTGTGATCCCCATCATCGAATGTCTGGCCATAGTCATCCTTAATATCATCACCACTGTTGTCTTCGTGAAGAAGAAGCGTCAGCTACAGCGGCGGGGTACATATTTGATCATCTATCAGGCGATAGTCGATCTCTTGGTGGGCGTAGTCTCTGGGCCGCTACAGATTGAAAACAGAATGTCGAAGGACTGTCCTCAATGGAAGTACAGAAGAGAGACTACTTGGTCTCGTCATATATCTTTTGCATTTGTACATTTATTTTCGTTCACTTCCCTTACAAATCTCATCGCTATTTCTTTAGAACGGCTACATGCAACATTTTGTCCATTCAGGCATCGCTTTGTGAGCAAATGGGTTGGTAGAGCCACAATTATCGTCATTTGGTTAATAGCTATTGTTAGAGAAGTCGCCCAAATTTTCTTATGGGAAATTGGTTATTTCAAGGTAATTAACGCTTACTTGTATCTCCCATTTTATGCAGTTTCTCTATTTGTTATCTGTGTATCTTACATCCTCATTATTATCAAAGTACGATGTAGTCGTCATCCTCCATTCCATTCTAGATCCAGAAGAGAAAGAAAACTGACAGGTACTGCGCTTATCGTCTCACTTGTGTCGTTACTTTGTTTTCTACCAGCGATGATATATTTAGCATATCTTGGCTTTTCCTTCACTTATTTCATGAATGTTCATATTAATATGGCTGTGGTAGTTCTATTCCTAGCTAACTCACTTGTAAATCCTATTATTTATGCTCTTTGGATGCCAGGATTCAGAGAAGGTTTATTACAGCTATTTAACATAAGAAATGAAAAATCAATTAACGAAGTTTTTTTAAAGGAAAAAAAGGAATTTTGTGACCATAATTAAAAGCATTAAGAAAACGCTTCGTATCTCAATTTTGAGGTGGTTTCTCGGCCAGTTACAGCTTACCTGTCGTTCCTGTTCAGCTGCACTCAAAACGTCTTCCGTCATCCCAGGGTTAGATATCATATGCCAGACATTTTGAAAGCTAATTTCGACTCTTGATAGTGGTGTGTTTATTTTCTATCTCTATTCCTTAGCTTGTTGTTTTCTTATTCATTCTGAAAAGCGCCTTTGGTCAAATTTGGCTCTAACTTACTTTTTAGAGGATACGAAGTACTTCGTTATCAGTGAGGTATGTTAGTAAAATTTAATTCGTTCACAAACTTTAGTTTTCGGAAGAGGAGGTAAAGCGAGTTAAAATGGGTGGAGAGGAGTTATGGAAAATCTTCTGTAAGACTGTGGAAAATTTGAGAATTTTGGTTTTGTTTCCTTCTTTTAATGCTTATGAAACGGTTGAGGATTTTGAAACCTTGCGAAAAGCTTGTTCCTTCGTTACACGTTCTTGACGAGACGATGAAAAGATCTTCCTGTTTCATTACCGAGTACAACATTTATCATGTTGAAGAGAGGACTTGATCCCCTCTTGCCATCTTTATTATCGTATAATAGCATGTGGAAAAGTTTTTAAAATGTTAGATTGTTTCTTTTGATGCCTTTAAATGATAATGCTTAATTACCTCCCTTTCTTCTGCTTCAATGATATAATTGCGTGAGATGCGTTCTTTCAAAGTATAATTAGGGACGGATAACTAAAATGAGTAAAATAGCCGAGCTTTTCTTTTGCACTGGCAGCGAAATAGAAGATCAACTTACATGAACCAATACCCTGTTATTTCATTTAGACCGAAGAGACTAAATTCTGTTGTTATCGTCTCTGAGGAATCCTGGTAACTGGTTGTGATAAAAATTGCAATTCTGATATAAGCTGACCAGGCGAATCAAGTGATACCTTGCCGCAAGAGCCGCCATAGTTAATGACTTCTGAGGTTGACACACAGCCCCCTGCAACCCCGCCTCCCAGGGAGAAAAATACTGGTAAAGCGTATTTTTTCCAAAGCTGCGTTTATTGATTTGGGTTGAAATATTCATCCAGATAAAAGAGTTTCCACAAGTTCGTCGAAACCGACTAGAGTGAATAATCGTGCATTGAGAGAGTACTCCGTAGTTCTGCATTTCCGGTTTAAAACAACTCCTTCTGTAATGCTCCCCTGTCCCCAGCCCCCTTCGAGAGCAAGTACGGAAATATAATTCCTCACTTGAATTCCCTCATTATGTATACATTTCCATACGTTGAAAAAACAGCCTTCAAAAGTTTGGATTCGTTTATGTAAATCATGTAAACGAACACAAAAACTCCGGGACAAAATCGTCTCAAACAAAACAAAGACTATATAGGTACCAAACACCTTAAAACCTTATGCTTTGAATATCGCGGGTTGACTTTGGATTTTATTTGATCTAGGGTCCCGCAAAATGGTTACGCGATACGCTCCAGTCTCTGAGTTGAATCCTGGCTGAGCGTAGACGAGAGGACTCATATAAGAGTTGACAAAGGACAGAAACGGTACAAATGTCTAAATGATTAAAATGAAAAGAAATGCATTTTTTCGCTTCTAGAAAGCTAAACAACGATACAAGTGCAACAAATAGTGAGCTTCCGGTCAGTTTTCTTTCTCTTTTGAGTGGAACGAAAAATAATCTAGGAAGATGACTGAATTAACGTAACCAGCAACTGCACAGATAACTCAGAGAGAAATTAGATAGAATGAGGAACACATGATGGGGTTTCAAAAATAAATTCATAACTGCTGCTTCTTGCCATTAGAGGCATTAGAACCACAAATTTGTGTAGCCTATAACCAAATGATAAATATTTGGTGTTTTTATTGCTGCGGGGAAAGGCAGAAAGTCGAGTTTTCAAATGGCAAGTATCAAAAAACCGGAATCATTAGGAGAAAACACTACCCTTTTTCACTGGAGTTAGAGTTGAGTTAAATACAAATGCACCGGTAGATCAAAAGAGTTAAATGTCACCGTGTAATTTTATTTTGTAAAGTTTTGTCGACCGAATAATTTTTTCCCTTTAAAGTCATATATTCTTAGTTACTAACCGACAGATTTTAAAAAGCTCAACTCTGTGATCTGGGAAATAGCTCATCTCCGATAGTATTTTGCAGTTTGAAATTAGTTCAAATTAATGCATTACAGGCATAGGCTTCAATCCAAAATTTCAGTCAAGCTGCTCTCAAATTAACATACTCTAATTACCTCCATTACTTCTGCTTCAATAATATAATTTCTCCCGTAAAAACCAAAAGCTTTCAAACCTCCATTCAAGGATTTTAGAAACTATTTATTTCCACTCTTTTGATGTGCTTATGTTGATTCTTTATATTCATTTGTTTTGTGGGTGAATTTACGACGATGTAGGACTTTAATCACACTAACAATCGCGGAGTTTAGGCGGATGCTTTTATCTGTAATTCTTGTTCAGCTGCACTAAAAAATGCCATTCTTCTTTCAGCTATTATCTGTCAATTATTCGGAAAAACTAGATTGGAGTTCTCATAATGATAGGTTTGGTCTGCAATTGCACTCTTCCTCAGCATGCTGCTTTCTTTTCTATTTGAAAACCGCCCTTTCTGCATTTGAATTAAACTCAGTTCGTTATAGAATAGAAACACTTTCGTTATTAATTAATTACCTCCCTTACTTCTGCTTCAATAAGATAATTTCTCCCGTAAAAACCAAAAGCTTTCAAGCCTCCATTCAAGGATCTTAGAAACTATTTATTTCCACTCGTTTGATTTGCTTATGTTGATTCTTTATATTCATTTGTTTTGTGGGTGAATTTACGACGATGCAGGACTTTAATCACACGAAGAATCGCGGAGTTTAGGCGGATGCTTTTATCTGTAATTCTTGTTTAGCTGCACTAAAAATGCCCTTCTCCTTTCAGCTATTATCTGTCAATCATTCCGAAAAACCAAATTGAAGTTCCAATAGTGATAAGTTTAGTCTGCATTACATTCTTCCACAGTATGCTACTTCTTTTCTATTTGAAAACCGTCCTTTCTGCATTTGACTTAAAATACTGGTTTGTCTATTGTTTCGAATGTTAATTGGCAGCAAGATTTGTTGTTGTAAGCGATGAAGATGTGAATCAGCATTTCCCGAATAACAAAAGAATGAGAAAACCAAGATTTTCAAGGAATTGTCGAAAGTTGCGACCAAAGCACAGGTCAATTTTTCATCTGTCTGTGTTGAACAGCCTTGAAAGCTTTGTAATGATCAGTGATGAGTGATCTTATAAACTTTAAATTACTCCAAAACGATCCAGAGACTGGTACTAACTAAACGTGACAAAAACATTGGCAACGTTTTGGTCAGAAGTTCATTTCAAACCAATGACCAACCTAGAACTTTTAAATACGCTCGCTCACGATGCAAAACTTGTCCTTTCATTCATGACATGGGGAAAATGTCGGGACCCAAGAGATCCATTAAGATCTCTGATCAATTTACGTGCACCTTCACCAATGTCATTTACTTGCACTCATTGCAAAAAGTTATACATTGGTGAAAGCCGCAAAACTCTAGAACAAAAATTTATCTTCCAAATCAGCATTCTTAATCCTCATGGTATCAACAAGCGCTAGCGCTTTTCATTCAACTAATTGATTTTTTTTCCTCGTCACAATATTCTTACCAATAGCATGGCTCCATTTTCTGCATATGAACCCACAATTCCTCGAATCGCTCTGACAAAGGGCTAACTCTCGAAATGTCAGCCTTTAAACTCTTTATGGTGGCCAATTTACGTTTTCAACTCAGTTGATAACACTTAATTACTCTGTTATACTCTTCCACCGACGCAGCACCACAGTTTCTTTAGAAAGTTACCCCCATGTTCATTTGTTTAATAACTCAATCGTTTGCTGCGCTCACTCGTTTGATACTGTTCTTGCCACTCGAACATACAATTCATGTCTTCTCTTTACCGTGTACTATCCTCTATATATCGACCAGTGATAGCACTCATAGCAGGCGTGTCTGTTTATGAACACGTAAACCCTCGCTAGGGGCCATTTTTTTGCTTGCAAAAGAGTCCAAAACGCAGACCTTTTATTTTAATTATAATTCTTTATGGAGAAGGGTGGAACGTCGTGAAATGAAAACAGAACGGCTCAACATAAAAGAAACATTGCCAATTGTCAGATTGAAAACGCATTCAGCTTGTAATTACAAGTACGTCATTCTATGGAAGGATCTGAAGACTGGTTTATACGTGCAATGCAAATGCAAACGCAAACGCAAACGCAAATGGAAATGCAAGCGAGTCGACACGTCCAAAGCAAACACGAGGAAAGAGAGATACGCAAGCGCAGTGGAAGCATTTTTACAAGATGGCCGACAATGATTGAGCTTTTACCGATTCACACGTGTGAGTAGGGAACACAAATGGGAGCTCAAGAAAATGAAAACTTGATTATTACTTGCGTTGACGCTTGCGTTTGCATCTACATTTGCGTTGGGTTGGTTCCCACGAGCAATTATTCCTTTCATTTGCATTTGCGTTTGCGTTTTTATGTGATTGATTGACCGAGCGAGGTGTGGGTACCAATCCTACTACCCTCTTAGGTTCTTAATTTAACTTTTCAGAGCCGGCCCAATACAGATATTACACGTACTTCAAATCGTGTAAGAGCCTAAGTCGATGTGTCAGTTTCGAACTTAAGAACATCTCGGATAAATGGTTGGGAAGTACGAAGGATGCTTTAATTTGAAGTGTTCAGGCAGCGAGTATTTGAAATTAGAAGATCCTCGCAGCTAAGAACACTACTGAAACTAGTAGTTGTAAGTAGGACCTGAAAAAAATTTCAGGCCCTTACGGGATTTGAACCCATGACCTCTGCGATACCGGTGCAGCGCTCTACCAATTGAGCTAACAAGCCAACTGGGAGCTGGTCAATGAATTGGGTACAAATAAACATCCGAGTGAATGAAGATTTAGATATATGAAAATTCACATATTTGCACTGCGGTGGAAAGAATTTTGATGTGATGTGAATTTTCATATATCTAAATCTTCATTCACTCGGATGTTTATTTGTACCCAATTCATTGACCAGCTCCCAGTTGGCTTGTTAGCTCAATTGGTAGAGCGCTGCACCGGTATCGCAGAGGTCATGGGTTCAAATCCCGTACGGGCCTGAAATTTTTTTCAGGTCCTACTTACAACTACTAGTTTCAGTAGTGTTCTTAGCTGCGAGGATCTTCTAATTTCATCTTTCCACCGCAGTGCAAATATGTGAATTTTCATATATCTAAATCTTCAGCGAGTATTTGTTTTGCTAAAAAAGATTTTGTGCCATCAGTTTTTGCGTTCTTTCAAAGTATACTCAAGGACGGAGAACTGAATTGAGGAAAAGAGTCGAAGTTATTTTTGCAATAGCGGCGGCATAAAGGTTCAGCTTGCATAAACCGATACCCTGTTTTTTTTTTATTCAGACCGTTGTTATCGTCACTGACAATCCTGGCAACTGGTTGAGATAAAAATTGCAATTCTGATCTAAGATGACTAGCCCAATCCGAATCAACTAACACCTTGCAGCAAGAGTCGCCATAATTAGTGACTACTGAAGTTGACACACAGCCCCCTGAAACCCTGAGGCCTCTTCTTATCTGTAAGCTGAAAAATTGCTGCTATCTTAATATTTTAAACTTTTTGGCTCTTAAAGGTTACGATATTCTCGCAAAACTGCACCCAAACTAAGAACGTTTTGCAATGGTTTTGAAAAATCCAGGTCTTGAGAATTCCAGAGGGTATACTGGTAAACCGTAATTTTTCCAAAGTTGTGTTTATTGAGTCAGGTTGAAATTAAGAATTTGTTCATGCTTAGCGTGCGTACATCGAGTTATGGATGCACGCGGAAAGTTTGGAGAGCACGAAAAATGCGTAAGAGTAGCTCGAGGCGCAGCCGAGAGCAACTTTAGCTCTTTGAGTGCTCTTCAAACTTCCCAGGTGCATCCATAACTCGATGTACGTACAGCTAAAAGCATGAGAAAATTCTTTTATACCAGAGCGACAACAAGGATCTGCGCGAAGAAGCCTTTTATTAGAAATTCTCACTACGCACAAAAAAAAGTAAACAAACGTCCCTATTGCCTGGTCAAAAACACGCCACATTTTATACTTTGGTTTGACTATTTCAACGTTATCAGTAAGAGTAAAATGCCTTAAGATCGCTGCGGATTAGTTATCCAGTCTGTTGTTAGCTCAATAATAAATGCATCGCTAGTATCCATAACAATGAGGTGAACAAAGAACTTAGCGATATGGCAGCTGTTGCACTTCCGTTTGCGCGCCGAAGTAAAACATTCAAAATGACGTTTAGTTTGTTTACATGTAGTGTGAAATTTTAAAGACTGCAAGTTTTCATAAAAAATTCATTCACTTTACCAAAATAAATCCATCACCGTGGGTTAACTCACAAGTAGTTTAAAACGAAGCAAATATCTCATCCAAAACATAAACTGTTGGAATATTTACGGCGGTTTTTAGGTCACGGTTATTTTTAAAGCAGATGAATGTTGTGCCGCGTAGCACTGGGAACACAAATGGTGAAACAGAGAATTAACTCTGAAGTGTAAATTAAAGTGCTATTTAAACCCATGAATAACCCACAGGGCGTTAGCCCTAATAAAGGGAAACAGGGAACCACACGAGGCAAAGAAAAAATCTTTTGACCTCGGTGGGAATCGAACCCATGACCTCCGGATTAGATCTACCGTTACTCTGCCGACTGAGCTACGAGGTCGCACAGAGAAAGTCGGGGACGATTTAGGATGGTGAATCGCGGCGAAGAGAAAGTAAGGGTACATATGAATGTTGTGCCGTGTAGCACTGGGAACACAAATGGTTCTATTCCCACCGAGGAATAAAGTCTATAAGAAAGTCCTTAAGTTGCTGGCAATGGAGAAACTTAACATTAATTGGTAAAATTCAATTAGTCAAAACATTTGCTATGCCTAAGTTTATGTATCGAGCCTCCTTTATCTCTTTTGATAAGGATATAATTAAAAGCATAAATTCTGTGATATTCAATTTCGTGTGGAGAGGCAAAGACAAAGTCAAAAGACTAGCCTTAATTAGTGAATACGAAGACGGTGGCCTCAAAATGCCTCACCCTGAATCTTTAATTAAAACTCAAAGAATTGTGTGTCTGGCAAGGTATTTAGATGATAATAGTAGTCCGTGGAAAGTTTTCTTGTCTCATTATCTTAAGAATGTAGGAACCAGTTTTCTGCTTCAGTGCAATTTCAATCCATCGCGCCTACCCTGTAAACTACCTTCTTTTTATAAAGAATGTCTTGAAGTTTTGTCTGACTTTAATGGCAATCAGGATATAATAGCTACAAAACAGGACGTTTTAAATGTGACTATCTGGAACAACCAGAACCTCTTGATTAACAAGAAATCAATATACAAAAAGAGAATAAAAGAAGCAGGTTTTGTGAAACTTGGAGATATTCTCTCAAATGACTCAAAATTAAAAAGGTGGGACGCTTTTAGAGAGAAAAATCTCTCCTTGTCAGATTACTTACTCCTACAAGGCATTTTTTCCGCCATTCCGCCTAACTGGAAACAGCTCCTTAACGTTGGAGAGAATAATAACAACCGAATTGACAAAACTGTTTCAGACGATGTTCAAGATATAACTAGAATGACTTCAAAATCAATCTATTCCACCCTGGTCAAACGAGTCCAGATTTCTCCGACTGCCCAATCTAAGTTTAATTCCGTTTACAATATTTCAGGTAATATAGACTGGAAAAATATTTATCTATTGCCGGGTCGAGTCACTCTTGACACTAGAACGAGAGCCTTTCAATACAAAATCTTAAATCGTATTCTCTACACCAATAAAATCCTATATAAAATGAATTTGGTTCCTTCTCCGATGTGTACCTTTTGTGGAGATCACGAAGAAACTCTTGAGCATCTTCTAATCAGCTGTACTTACACTAAAAACTTTTGGATTTCGGTTATTTCTTGGTTAAATACTTACAATATGGAAATTGATAAGCTTGATGAGGTAACAATCCTCTTTGGTATTTCCGATAATATCCCTGGGAATTGTTTGTTAAATCACATAATCATTCTTGGAAAATATACCATTTATTCATGTCGTTGTAAAAATATCAAGCCGTCTGTATCCTTACTGAAGGCTAAAACATCTGAAACTCGGAAATTTGAATTTTTGATTGCAAAAAAGAATAAAAAAGAATCTATTCATTATAAAAAATGGGAAAACATGTTATTGTAACTCAATAGATGAGTATCGGGTATTAACAGTTATAGACGCAGTTGTATATACAGTCGTTCTACCAAAAAAGGAATTTGATGTAGAAGTATTTGTACAAATTAGGTTTATATTATTATATAACCATAACATAAATTAAATCTAGCCGACTGTGAATGTAATGTAACGCAGTATTTCGTAATTAGTGTTAGTGAGTAGCGTAAGCGTTAGTGTAATTAACTTTGTATTTGTTTGTATTATTCTAGTATTTGTGCTTTAAGTGAAAATAAAAAAAATAAAGGAAAAAGAAAAAAAAAAAAAGTTATTTCATATGAAAAGACGAAAACAAACTGTTCAAGGCGAGCGTTTTATGGATGAACGACAGCCGAATTCACCAGGACATGAAGATCGCTCGGAATGACAGCGCCGTAAAACTCGGCTGCAGTGACTGATGTGGCCTTCCACTCAACGCATTGGAAAGGTTATTAGAGCAAGCTCTTATTTTTCCACTCGAAGGGTAGTCGATTTAGTTCATGAGGCTTACTCCACTGCGGTGACCGAGGATCGCCATGATGAGCTAGCCGCGATAGACCTTAGCATGATCGCAGTCGCTCTAACACCGTCATGAATTTTAACAGTTATGCCAGGTTATATTTTTCATCATTCCTGTTTTTTTTTCTGTTTTTTTTTTCAAACACTAAACTTTATATACTATACAAGTGTTAGCTGTGTTTGATTTTTATTACCGTACGTACACTTGCAATCTAACTGAGCGTGAAAACCTTTAAAACTCGGACTGTCCATTTTGTTTCATCTTTGAGGATTTTTGTCTCTGCTCACGTTAAAGTAACTTACTACGTTTAGTAAATTACTGCGCTTGGCGTTTTTGCGAACCTTTTCTCGCTTGTTCCGAAATTTCACTTTCAATTAACGAGAGAAAAGCTAGAAAGAAGTCCCGGAAAACGTCGGACATAGTACAATTTGGCAGATGGCGTGACAGCTTTAGCTCAGTTCTATGCTCTATATTCTCATTGAGCACGCTCTTTTAACCAATGACAGCAGATGTTATATCCGAACTTTATTGTAAAAATTCATAGAAACCGGCCAGGTTGAATGATCGTGCACTGAGAGAGTATTCCAAAGTTCTGCATTTCCGTTTTAAATAACTCCTTTTATCGTTCTCCCCCACCCCCCACTCCCCACCCCATTCGAGAGAAAGTAAGGCAATATAATCATAATTCCTCACTTGAATTGCCTCATTAAGTATATATTTCCATACGTTTTAAATACAGTCTTCAAAAGTTTGGATTCGTTTTTGTAAATGAACGCAAAAACACCAGAACAAAATCGTTTCAAACAAAACAAAGACTATAGGAGCCAAAAACACCTTAAAACACTACGTTTTAAGTATCGTGTGCTGCCTTTGGATATTATAAGATCTGGGATCTGCAATATGGTTACACGATACACTCCAGTCTCTGAATGGAGTTTTGGCTGAGCGTAGACGAGAAGACCCATATGAGAGTTGACTAACGATAGAAACGATAGAAACATCTAAACGACCAGAATGAAAAGCAATGCATTTTGTCGCTTTTAGAAAACTAAACAGCGATACAGGTGCAATGATTAGTGAGCTTCCTTTCAGTTTTCTTTCTCTTTGAGTGGAAAAAAAAGTAATCGAGGATGATGACTGAAATACCCTAACCAGCAACTGCACAGATAACTAAGAGAGAAATTGGATAGAATGGGGAACACATGATAGGGTCTCAAAAATAAAAAAAATAACTGCAGCTGCTTACCATCAGAGGTATTAGAACCACCACTTTGAATGTAGCCGATAACCAAATTATAAATATTTGTTGTTTTCATTACTACGGGGAAAGGCAGAACGTCGAGTTTTCAAATGGCAAGTATCAAAGAAACCGGAATCATCATGAGGAGAGAAGACTACCTTTTTCCACCATAGTTAGAGTTAAATTAAATACAAACAGAGCGGCAAATCTAAAGAAATAAATGTCATCGTGTTCTTTTATTTTCTAAAGTTTTCTCGGCTGGATCATTTTTCCCGTTTAATATTATATATTCTTAAGTACTAACCAACAGCTTTTAAAAATTCAACTATTTCGTCTGGGAAAAAGCTCATCTCTGATAGCATTTTGCAGTTTGAATATGATAAAGTAAAGGACTTAGTCCAAATTAACGCAATTCAGGTGTTTGCTTCCATCCATAATTTCGGTTAAGTTGCACTAAAATTACCATGCTCTAATTACTTCCTTTATGATCCCGCCTGTGAGATAGTAAACGTGAGGTTGTCAATAAATGTCTTATTCATGAGAATATTTAAACTTATAATATGACATAACAACTGTATTTCATTTTATCTCTAATTCAAATATTTCCTGTTATTTTTAAACTGACAGAGTTCAGAGAAAATGCAGCGTTTGTCCCCAGCTTCAGAGTGTATTCCATGGCTTGTGGTCCTCATCATCGAGTGTCTGGCCATTGTCATCCTTAATATCATCACCATTGTTATCCTTTTGAAGAAGAAGCGTCAGCTACAGCGGCGGAGTACATATTTGATCATCCATCTGGCGATAGTCGATCTCTTAGTGGGCGTAGCCTCTGGGCCGCTACAGATTGAAATAGAAATGTCGCAGTTCTGTCCTCTATGGAATTACAGAAGGGAGTCTATTTCGTCTCATCATTTATCTTTTGCATTTGTATATTTATTCTCGTCCACTTCCCTTACAAATCTTACTGCTGTTTCCTTAGAACGGCTACACGCCACATTTTGTCCTCTTAGGCATCGCTTTGTGAGCAAATGGGTTTATAGAGCCATAATTATTGTCATTTGGTTAATAACTATTGTTATAGAGGTCGCTCAAATTTTCTTAAAGGGAATTGCTGATGGAGCTGTAATTAATACTTACTTGTATATCCTATTTTATGCAGTTTCTCTATTTGTTATCTGTGTATCGTACATCCTCATTGCTATCAAAGTACGATGTAGTCGTCATCCTCAATTCCATTCCAGGTCCAAAAGAGAAAGAAAACTGACGGGTACTGTGCTTATCGTCACACTTGTATCGTTACTTTGTTTTCTACCAACGATGATATATGTAACATGTCTTCGCGTTTCCTTCACTTGTTTCAGAAATTTTCATATTCATATGGCTGCGTTAGTTCTATTTTTAGCCAACTCAACTCAACTTAAAATCACCTACTACGATAACAGAGTAGTGATAACCAAAATCCAAGGATCTTAGAAAGCCAGCGAAAAGCTGAATAAATTGTTGATGGTTGTCAGGAGGGCGATAGCAATTTATAAGTAAGACACTGCGATCGTACTTTAGGTTTGATATTTCAACAACAACCATTTCTAAACTAGAAAAACTCTGACGGAACTTCATGAAGAGTCGAAGACAGTGTGTTTTTGATTGCTGTCTTACCTCCACCACCAACTCTACCAACACGATAACTTCTATAAATGTTATACGTAGCAGACAATATCTCGTGATCTATGATTGATTCGTTTAGCCATGTTTCAGAAGGGCAAATAACATCGAGGTCTAGTCCATAAACGATATCTTGTAGACCCCGCCAAGCTTCGATTCAAAACACGAACCCTTTGCAACTTTGCATAAAGCAGAATAAAGATTTCTTGTGAGGTCTAGGATTTGGCAAAATGTTGCCACAGCGCAAAAGGATCAGTCTTTCAACAGAAGTTGCTAAGCAGAGGCCACCAGCTTGACCATTCTCACGATCGGTCTGTGCAGTTTAGTTGATCCTTCTCTTACTACGACGCAGTCACTACAAAATTTAGGACGAAACTGAGGTCTAGATGTAATGAGACCAAATTGATGCCTTAAAGGAGAAAAGGCCACCAAAAACAAGCTCAAGAAGCAGAGAAAAGGGACGCTTAACAAACACGTCCGCCGCCGTATTTAGTCCTTCGCTCAATTTGATTGCTGTCAAGAACAATTGATCCACCAAAAGGGACACCTTTCCTTCGATCCGACAGCCCTCCCAGGAGGGCTGTCTATTGATACCCAATATTAATATTAAAGCCAGGTTTACAATCTCAATCACGTATATTTATTGTCTCTATAATAAAATGAAAATTACACATTCAAAGATATGAATTTGATGTTCTCGTGATATGATTGATATCTCACTCGTTTCCTGCGCTCACTCGTTAGATGTTGTTCTTGCCACTTGAACATACAATCCTTATCTTCCCGCCACCGAGAAATTAGTCTACGCTTTCATCACAAGCAGATTGGACTATTGTAACTCACTTTTATATGCACTACTCTAGTGCGCTCTCACTAAACTGCAGCGTGTTCAAAACGCAGCAGCAAGATTTCTGTATATAGCACCACGGTATTGCCATATCACACCAATATTATACAAATTACACTGGCTACCTGTAACGTTTAGAATAGAAAATAAGATTATTGTAATCACTCACAAAGCAATCCATGGTACATCTCCTCAGTGATTATTCATCATCTCTCGTAAAATTTAAAACTAATTCTTCCTACGGCCTCAGATCAAATAACAAATATCTGCTTTCAAATCCAGACTTCACGACTCTTCCTACTCTTGGTGACCGAGCCCTTGTAGCCGCCGCACCAAACCTGTGGAATGATCATCCGTTAGATCTTAGATGCACCTCCGATTTTAAAGTTTTTAAACGTAATTTGAAGACTCACCTTTTTAAAAAAGCCTTTTCTGATATAGTATTGTAATTTATAGACTAGATAATTATTCATTAGTGTAATTTTGACTACATATTGTTATATTTTATATCTGTATTTTACTTTTTGATATTTAATTGTAAGGCGCATTTGAAAACTGCACAGTTGAATTTGCGCGGTATAAATAAATGTTATTATAATTATTAGTAGTATTCAGCTCTTTATTTATAAGTATGTCATTCCATGGAAGGATCTGAAGACTGGTTCACACGTACGATACAAATGCAAATGAAATACAAGCGAGTTGATAAGTCCAAAGCAAACACAAGGAAAGAGATATACGCAAGCGCAGTAGAAGTATTTTTACAAGATGGCCGACAATGATTGAGCCGACAATGGGAAGCGAACGCAAATGCACTCAAGAGAATGAAAAATTGTTTATTCCTTGCGTTGACGCTTGCGCTTGCATTTGCACTTACATTGGGGTGGTTCACGATGAAAGTACGAAGGATGTTTGAAAATGATGTGTTAAGGCAGCGAGTGTTTGTTTTACTAAAAAAAAACTTTGTGCCATCAGTCTTTGCGTTCTTTCAAATTATAACTGTGGACGGATAACTGAAACGAGGAAAAGAGCTAAGCTTCATTTTGCCATAGCCGTGAGATCAAGGTTCACCTTACATAAACCAATACCTTGTTATTTCATTCAGGCCGTGGAAAATTGAATTCTGTTGTTATCGTCACTAACAATCCTGATAACTGGTTGTGATAAAAAGTGCAATTCTGATAAAAGTTGACGAGCCAAATCCGAATCAAGTAATACCTTGCCGCTACAGCCGCCATAACTAATGACTTCTGAAGTTGACAGCCCCGCCTCCCAGGGAGAAAAAGAGTCCTTACCCTACCTTAAACTTTTTGGCTGTTTCATCTTTACTCTTAAAGCAGGTTTTATTCCGAAGCTATTCAAGTTATCCTGCATGGGGGACGACCACTTATCAAGTCGTTTTTCTTACTGATAACTATTTACCGCAGTAAACCGGTGTTTTTAAAGTTTGTATTTTACGACCGTTTTTTATCTTTTGTTGTCAAAAGATTTCGTCGACTACTTTATCGTCGTGCTTTATGGCGTCTGGCAGAAACAGGGGAGAAAAATCTTTTAACGAGCTAGAAAATTTAGCCATTGCAACCACATATAAATTGGGAGTCCTAGGTTTCAAAAAAGCTGATTAGTTCAAATAAGGAATTTTCAACAAAGCCATCAATCTACGAGTCTTATAGTTCAGTGTATCAGATCAGCTACCTCAGTGCAAAGAATATTAATGATTTTAAAAAGAGCAAATTATCTTGCCGAAATTGAAATCTTGCCGTACATTTCACAAGAAAGGCTTTAAGAACATTCTGTCCATAGGCTTCGTTTTATGGACAACTGGGTTTATAAATCTAGGTTTTGGATTGATTGGCAAATAGAAGTAGGACTCCAGGTTTTGGATTGATTGGCAAATAGAAGTAGGACTCCAGCAGTGTTAAAGAGTTGAAGTACGTGATCCATAAAAGTGTTTAGATGAGTCTATATTTATTACGTTCCAAACAAGCGTGTATTTTTGAGAAGTATACTTTACAAAAACATTGGAGAACTCTTTCCCGAGTTTCCACAAGTTCACCGAAACTAACCGGTGTAAATAATCGTGCATAGAGCGAGTACTCTAAAGTTCTGCATTTCCGGTGTAAATAACTCCTTTTATCATGCTCCCCCACACCTCACCCCATTCGAGAGCAAGTAGAGCGATATAATAATAACTCCTCACTTGAATTGCCTCATTATGTATATATTTCTATATGTTTAAAATACAGTCTTCAAAAGTTTGGATTCGTCTTTGTAAATAATGTGAATGAACGCAAAAGGACAGGACAAAATCGTCTCAAACAAAAGAAAGACTACGAGAGCCAAAAACACCTTAAAACCCTATGCTTTGAATATCGCGTATTGGCTTTGGATATTATATGATCTGGGATCTGCAGAATGGTTACGTGATACAATCCAGTCTTTGAATCCTAGCATCGAAATTCTGGCCGAGTGTTGACGAGAAGACTCATGTGATAGTTGACTGAGAATAGAAACGGTACAAACATCTAAATGATTAAAATGAAAAGCAAAGCATTTTGTCGCCCATAGAAAGCTAAACAACGATACAAGTGCAACGATTAATGGGCTTCCGGAGGATTTTCTTTCTCTTGTAGTTGAACGAAAAATAATCGACGATGATGATTGAATTAAGCTATAATTTTTCCCCTATAATGTTATATATTCTCAGTTACTGGACGACAGTTTTTAGAAAATTTAACTCCAGGATCTAGGAAATAGCTTATCTCCGATAGTATTTTGCAGTTTGACTATGATAAGGTAAAAAACTAGGTCCAAATTAACGAAATATAGATGTACGCTTCTATCCAAAATTTCGGTTCATTTGCACTCAAATTAACATACTCTAATTACCTCCTTTATGATCCCGCCTGCGAGACAGTGGAACGTAAGGCTGTCAATTAATGTCTCATTAATTAAAATAGTTTTTAACATAAAATATGATATTACGACAAAAAATTAGACTGTCTAATTATGATTATTCTTTTGAAGTCCTGTCTAGTATGTTTGCTTTACTTGAGATCTCCTTTGTAAGAAAATAAAGTCTTTAATTAAGAAGTTATGACCTACTTTCGACAACGCAATCTTTATATAACTACATGCTAAAAGTGCACAATGTTTACCATCGCTATAAAGATTCTGTTCGTAAAACTTCTACGCAGTTATCTTGCGAATACTTCATTGGAAATATAACCCAAAGCTGTAATTAATAACTTGAGTTAAGATAGGCAATAGACCTTTTTACAATTCCCGGCGCCATATTGGATTAGTAACCGCGCACACACAATAACGAGGCTGGGGTTTACCCGGCGGTTCTTTCCAACAGCTGATCTGCTGACATTTCACGTTCCAATGCACTTTTCAATGCAATTTCTCCCTTCAAAATGGTTCTTTATTACAACTATATGGAAATTTCGTCATTAGATGACATCCAGAAACTCAAAGCAAAATATCTCAGGGAGATTTTAAAATCTAATTCAGAATAGACGGGCGGAATTAGAGCCGACTTACTGATCGAAAGTTTATGCTTTGCTGATGTGACACGTCCTTCCATCGAGTAGTGGAGAAAACCGAGAACTTCCTACAGATGTCCAGGACCTAGAACAAAACCAGAGCGACTTCAAAAACGAAGCAACTATGGTAAGGAATTCAGCAGTTGGATGGTCGAGCGATCTCCGTAATTTACCCGAGATGAATTTCATTCAGCTTTACGATTACCCCGTTGTTTCTACACGAAAATATCGCCACACAGTGTTGAGAGGAACGCATAACGAAAAGCTGAAATCCTTTCAGTTCTTCTTCGAAGGAAATGTAAAAAAACTGGAGGGTAAATGTTTTAAAACAAAAGTTATGTAAGGGAAAATGTTCCAAAATAACTCAAAACCATTAACCAGCACTTCGCGGCTCTTAGTGTGAGTGGTACCCCGCAACTGAAGAGTGGCAGTGAAGCCAGTCGACAGAATATTGATAAAAATTAAAGTTCGGATATAACGTGCGCAGTCATTGGTTGAAAGAGCGTGCTCTATGAGAGTATAGAGCATAGAGCTGAGCTAAAGCTGTCACGCAATCTGCCAAATTGTACTATGTTCGACCTTTTCCGGGACTTCTTTTTAGCTTTTTTCCGATAATTGAAAGTGAAATTTCGGAACAAGCGAGCCGGCAAGTAGCAACAGAAGAAACAAACAAAGGTTTGTAAACATACCAGGCGCCGTAATTTACGTTATTAAAACACGAGCAGATACGAAAATCCTCAAAGGAAAAACAAAATAGACATTCCGAGTTTTAAAGATTAATTCACGCTCAGTTAGATTGCAAGCTTACGTACGGAAATAAAAATCAAACACAGCTAACACTCGTATTGTATATAAAGTTCAGTGTTCAAAAACAAAACAGAACAAAACAGAAATTATGAAAAATATAACCAAACTGACATAACTGTTAAAATCCATTCTAATCATGACGGTGTCTGAGCGAATATCATCATGCTGAAGTTCATCGCGGCTCGCTCATCATGGCGATCTCCGGTCATCACAGTAAAGCAAGCCTCAGAAACTACATTGGCTGCCCTTCGAGTGAAAAAATAAAAGCTTGCTCTGATATCCTTTCCGATGCGTTGAGTGGAAAATCACATCTGTCACTGCAGCCGAGTTTTGCCGCGCTGTCACTCCCGAGCGATATTCATGCTCCGGTGAATTCGGCCGTCGTTCATTCAAAAAACACTCGCCTTGAACAGTTTGTTTTCTACCTTGTCATGTGAAAAAACTCGCGTGTTTTTATGAGCCATAATTCGACTGAAGTTCACTGAACATTTCACTTCAAGATTCTGTATTAGAGACTTAAAAACTTCAGGCAAAAGTGTTAAATTCGACCTGTCGAACTATTTTAGTTTGTAAACTATCGCAGAAAGTGAACTTTGATGGTTTGACACTTTTGACAGCTTTAGTCTTGTACAGCCAATCATATTATTTGAACTATTCTAACAGGGATTCTGATTGGCTTATTGTAGCGTGCTTTATGAGAGTATTGAGCATGCTGACGACACTGTTGTTCGGTTTGGAAATAAAGTTTATTTTGAAAATTGAAAGTAATGCTCGGGGAATCTAATGGATTTTTTATTATAAAACAAATAGAGAAGCCTTGACTGTGCTCTGTTCTGTTATAAAGCACTCAGGAAGCGGCTAGAGCACTCAAGAAGTGGGGAGAAACACTCGACTACGTCTCGTGTTTCTCCTTACACTTCTTTAGTGCTCTAGCCGCTTCCTGCGTGCTTTATAAGGCTTCTCTATTTGTTAAATAATATACATGAAAAGATACGAGATGGCTTATCATAATTATGCAGAAGCAAAACGCGCGCAACAAGTGCAAAAATAATTTATTCAAAATTCTGCATTCTTTCCAAACAACCGCGTACGATCAAAACATAGTCCCCTTGATTAACTATGATCAAAATAACAATAAATAATTATATTTTCACATCTTTAAGGCGCAAAAAAGTTCAAAGTCCGGCTGAACAGTTCAAGGAATCGTTCAGTCTGTGTCCGTACCACTTTCGATCAAATGGAATCGTCGTTTGCGAGGTTTAACCATGTTTGTTTTTAATTTCGGCGTAGAATCGCTCGCGCAAAGTGTTACGCTGGGCCGGTTCGTAATTTTGATTTCCTTGGCAATTACCTTCTCTACACACCACTTTTTCCAAACCGACAACCGAAAAGCAGTGCTTTTTACAGTGTTTTTGTTGTTAGAGCTGTTTTTCAGCTACTGTATTGTTGTTGGGGTGCTGAAAGAAATCCTTCTTAAAACGCAGGCCATTGTTTCGCTTGCAAATTTTCAGCATATCCAAATGTTGCGACATCCAAGGCTCATATTTGATTGGCTATCTGTGAGTTTCTTCGGTTATTGACCTGTCAGAATGTCTAGTTCGTTGCTTTCTTCGTCGTCTTCTTCATTGAATAACCTGAAAACTGCATTTATCTTATCCAATCAGAACTGAGTAATTTTTTCATGTATATTTTTAAGTGATATAACTTCTCAGGTAAACGCCAAAAGCTTTCAAAACTCCACTCAAAGTTTTTCGAAACTATTCATCTCCATTTATTTGATTTTCAGGAATATGATTCTCCAGACGAAGCTGTTTTGCCGGAAGTTTGGGTTTACTTAGATACAGGACTATCTTTGAATTAACGACGTACAAGTGTAGTATAGCTTACCTGTTGTTCCTGTTCAGCTGCACTCAAGAAGTCTTGCGACATTTAGATATCATATGTCAGATATTTTGAAAGCTAATTTCGAGTCTTGATAGTTGTGTGTTTATTCTCTATCACTATTCCTTGGCGTGCTGTTTTCTTATTCATTCGGAAAACCGCCTTACGTCAAATTTGACTCCATCTTATTTTTCAGAGGATACGAAGTACTTCGTTATCAGTGAGGTACGTTCTTAAGATTTCATTCGTTTACAAACTCTAGTTTTGGTGAGATGAGGTAAAGCGGGTTAAAATGTGTGGAGAGAAGTTATGGAAAATCCTTTGTAAGCCTGTGGGAAATTTTCGAATTTTAGTTTTATTTCCTTCTTTTAATGCTTGTGAAACGGTTGATGTATTTGAGACCTCATGTGAAAAGCCTGTTGCTTCTCAGCCTTCGCTACAAGTGGAAAATAGAACATGAAAAAGATTTTTGCTTTTGAAAATTTTAGTTATATTTCACCGTACCAACAGTTGATTTGTCTTTGAAATTTTCAAGTCGGTAACAACAACAAGCGTATATCTAAAAGCAGCTCCAGGAAGAGGAGCGCATCTTTCTACTCGGTCTTTCTATTGTATTTCTAGAAGATTATTAAATTTTTTTAATGCTATCTTTTCTTGGAGGCTGTAAATGTTTTTCAAGCAATTGATATCACAAGTGGCAAAGCTTTCCACTTATTCAGTGAAAAAGTTCTACATTATTAAACTCGTCTTTATCGAAAGAAAAAAATGGGAATAAGCTGAATGATTAAATTCACGGATATGAATCTCGCATAAAGAAAAACGAGGATCAGTTTAAATCAACGGACGAAACTTAGTTGGCCAAAACTCGTTTAAAAAAAAATAGTCTTCCTTTATATTATCACCGTTGTTGTTTTTGTGAAGAAGAAGCGTCAGTTACAGCGGCGGAGTACATATTTGATCATCCATCTGGCTATAGTCGATCTCTTAGTGGGCGCAGTCTCTGGGCCGCTTCAGATTGAAATAGGAATGTCGCAGTTCTGTCCTCTATGGAATTACAGACAAAAGACTATTTCGTCTCAGCATTTATCTTTTGCATTTGTATATTTATTCTCGTCCGCTTCCCTCACAAATCTTATTGCTATTTCCTTAGAACGGCTACACGCAACATTTTGTCCATTCAGGCATCGCTTTGTGAAGAAATGGGTTTATAGAGCCATAATTATTGTCATTTGGTTAACTATTGTTAGAGAGGTCGCTCAAATTCGCTTAAAGGGAATTGCTGATCGAACTGTAATTCATACTTACTTTTACATCCTATTTTATGCAGTTTCTCTATTTGCTATTTGTGTATCTTACATCCTCATTACCATCAAAGTACGATGTAGTCGTCATCCTTAATTCCATTCTTGGTCCAAAAGAGAAAGAAAACTGACGGGTACTGCGCTTATCGTCTCACTTGTATCGTTACTTTGTTTTCTACCCGCGATGATATATGCAGCGTGTCTTCGCGTTTCCTTCACTTGCTTCAGAAATTTTCATATTAATATAGCTGTGATAGTTCTATTTTTAGCTAACTCACTTGTAAATCCTATAATTTACGCTCTTCGGATGCCAGGATTCAGAAAATGTTTATTACAGCTATTTTAAAGGGTCCCTTTCTCGTATCGCCCCAGCAAACCTGCCACTTCGTAACCTTAGGCGAGAGCATAGATAAATGGTAGGAAAACTATTGACGAATTTTGTTTCTAAATAACTTTTACTTCTTAGCCGAGCATCATGCATTTCCATCTTATTTTTTGGTTCCCATTAAAATCTTAACATGAATAAGAAAAACTACGCAGGTGATATACGAACAGATAATTAATACAGAATAATTTTCCCTTTGAATAAAAACAGTATACTCAACTTACTCGACGTTGTCATCATTTCCAAGACAGCTTGACTTAAATTAAAATAAAAGCGACTCTTAACAAGCCCGGGATGAGTAACTTAGAGGGACTCTTCCACCCCCTCCCCCACCCCCAAATGTTAAGGAGGCTGCATGAACACTAAATAAGTCCTCTATTGTTTAATTGAAAAGCACTTTGCGCAAAGCAAAGCAATGCAAAAATGTGCGCGAGTTAAAAAGTCAAAATAATAATTACAATAACAATATAATGAATAACCATGGTCATTATATGGACAGGAGCGTTTTAACGGGAACTGAAACACTCACGTGCACATTCGTAATATCAATACGACCACCACATCCCGGAACCGAGTGACGTATTTTTCGTGTCACACTTGGTGTGGTGATATTGAGCAACGATGTCAGGATTTGAGTCTCTTTAAACTTTGCTGAGAGAATTTTGTTTGTTTGTCGTTTGGAATATTAACCGGTGGCAAGATTCGTTGTGGTATGCGACGAAGATGTAAATGCATTTCCCGAACAACGAGAAAACCAAGATTTTCAAGGAATTTCCCGAAAGCTGCGATTAAACATGGGTCAATTTTTATCTGTCCGTACTGAAGAGCCTTAAATGGTTTTTATTGAAGAGAGGCTGAAAATAAAAGGATCTGATGATTTTAGTCAGAGTCAGTAATCGAATTTTATTTAAGCTTATAAAAATAGTTTACATGTACATGTATCTTGGCCTAACTGACGGTGTTATTTTTAAACCTTTTTATATTTAGACATCGGGATTTTTGTTTCTATTAATACCCAGTATTAATGTTAAAGCCAGGTTTACAATCTCAACCTCGTATATTTATTGTCAATATAATTAGAAAGAAAATTAAACGGTGGCTCAAAGATATGAATTTGATGTTCTCGTGATATCTTACTGGTTTGCTGCGCTCACTTGTTTGATATTGTTTTTGCCACTCGAACAAAAAATTTACGTACTCTCGCCGTCGTGTAATACCCCTAAGTTTTCGACCAGTCGAGCAAAAGAGTCCAAAAGGCAGACCTTTTATTTTATTATCATTTTTTTTATGGAGAAGGGAAGAAACAGAACGGCTCAACTTATAAGAAACATTGCCAATTGTCAGATTGAAAACGTATTCAGCACTTTAATTATAAGTATGTCGTTCCATGGAAGGATCTGAAGACTGGTTCACACGTGCGAAGCAAAAGCAAATGCAAACGCAAATAGAAATGCAAGCGATTCGACACATCTAAAGCAAACGCAAGAAGATAGAGATACGCAAGCGCAGTAGAAGTATTTTTATAAGATGACCGACAATGATTGAGCTTTTGCCTATTCACACGTGTAGGAAGCGAACGCAAATGCGAGCTCAAGAAAATGAAAATTTTTTTATTCCTTGCGTTGACGCTTGCGTTTGCATTTGCGTTGGGGTCGTTCACAAGAGCAATTCCTTGCATTTGCATTTGCGTTTACATTTTGAAGTGATTGATTGGCCGAGGGAGGTGTGGGTACTAATCCTATTACCCTCTTTGGAAATTAATTCTACTTTTCAGAGCTGGCCCAATACAAATATTACACGTACTTCAAATCGATGTGTCAGCTTGGAACTTAAGAACATCTCGGATAAATGGTTGGAAAATGCGAAAAATGCTTGAATTTGATGTGTTCAGGCAGTGAGTAACTGTTTTGCTAAAAAAGACTATGTACAATCAGTTTTTGCGTTTTTTCAAAGTATACTTAGAGACTGAGAACTGAAATGAGGAAAAGAGCCGAACTTCTTTTGCAATAGCGGCGAAATAAAGGTTCAGCTTGCATACACCAATACCCTGTTATTTCATTTAGACCGGGAAACTGAATTCTGTTGTTATCGTCATTGACAATCCTGGCAACTGGCTGTGATAAAAATTGCAATTATCATCTAAGCTGACTAAACCAATCCGAATCAACTAACACCTTGCAGCAAGAACCGCCTTAATTAACGACTACTGAAGTTGACACTCAGCCCCCTGCAACCACGCATCTTCTTATCCGTAAACTAAAAAATTGCTCCTACCTTAATATTTCAAAATTTTTGGCTCTTACAGGTTACGATATTCTCGCAAAAGTGCACCCGAACTAAGAACGTTTTGCAATGGTTTTGAAAAATCCAGGTCCTGAGAATTCCAGAGGGTATGCTGGTAAACCGTAATTTTTCCAGAGCTGTGTTTACTGAGTCAGGTTGAAATATTCTTTTTATAAGTGATCCACCCATTCATGGAGACTTAATTAAAACGAAAAAACAGAAAACAAAAAATAGATGAAAAAAAGAAAAGAAGAAATTCAGGTATCTTAACACTCGCGATCTTCTTTTTAACCCTTTAACTCCCCGATCTGATTGTTAATTCTCCCTTCTACCTGCTACTCATTTCCTTGTAAATTTTGTTCTGAGAATTATGTTTTAGATCAAGTTAACAACTTCTACCTGGTAAGTTTAGATATTTTCATTATCTGTTTACTGGATAATGTAGGGATATTATAGGGAGAAGTTTCATATTGATCACTTTTGGGGGTGAAATGGTTAAGTGAGAACTTTATTCCGGCTTTAATCGCCTTGATTTTAAATTCAACTTTTGAACCGTCGCTAATTTCACGTAGATCACGTGATGAAATATTTGATTAAACAATGAATCGTGCGAAATGAAGATTACGGAACTATTTCATCGTTATCAGTAAGAGTAAAATGCCTTAACGTCGCTGTGGATCAATTATCCAGTGTGTTGTTAGCTCGATAATAAATGTATCGCTGGTATCCATAACAATGAAGTGAACAAAGAACTTAGTGATATGGCATCTGTAGCACTTTCATTTGCGCGACGAAGTGAAACATTCAATATGACGTTTAGTTTGTTTACATGTAGTGTGAAATTTTAAAGACTGCAAGTTTTTATCAAAAATTCATTCACTTTACCGAAATAAATCCATCAACGTGGGTTAACTCACAAGTAGCGTAGAACGAAGAAATATCTCAAGCAAAGCATAAACTGTTGGAATATTTACGGCGATTTTTATGTCATGGTTATTTTTAAAGCAGGTTTATTCCACAGCTATTCTAGTTACCCTGCATGGGCGGACGACCTCTTATCAAATTGTTTTTCTTACTGAAACTAATTACCGCAGTAAAACAATGTTTTTAAGGTTTGCATTTAACAACCGTTTTTTATCTTTTGATGTCAAAAGATTTCCTCGACCACTTTATCGTTGCGTTTTATTGCGTTTGGCAGAAAACAAAAGGGAAAAATCATTAAACGAGGCAGAAAATTTAGCCATTGCAGCCACATTTAAATCGGGAGTCTTAAGTTTCAAAACGGCTGATTGGTTCAGATAAGGAGTTTCTAGTAAAGCCATGAATAGACGAGACTTACAGTGTATTAGATCAGCTACTTCAGTACAAAGAATATCAATGTTGATAAAAAAGAGCAAATTATCTTGCCGAAATTAAAATCTTCCTGTACATTTCACATGAAATGCTTTAAGAAACATCCCGTCCATAGGCTTCGTTTTATGGGCAACTGGGTTTATGATGTCTACTTTTCGGATTGAATGGCAACAGAAGTAAGACTCCAGCAGGTTTAAAGAATTGAAGTATGTGACCAACAAAAGTGTTTAAATGAGCGTCTATGTTAATAGTCTAAACAAGGTTGTGACGTTCCAAACAGGACTGTATTTTTAAGAAATATACTTTACAAAAGCAATGGAGGACTCTTTGGCGAGTTTCCAAAAGTTAATCGAAACCGGCCAGGGTGAATGATCATGGATTGAGAGAGTACTCCAAGTTCTGCATTTCCGTTTTAAATAACTCCTTTTATCGTTCTCCCCCACTCCACCCCCATTCGAGAGAAAGTAAGGCAATATGATCATAATTCCTCACTTGAATTGCCTCATTATGTATATGTTTCCATACGTTTTAAATACTATCTTCAGGGGTGGATCCAGGATTTTGAGTGAGTAGTTTCCACCCGAGGACCCACTCCTGCTAGGGGGGTTCGGGGGCATGCCCCCCCGAGAAAATTTGAAATTTGGAGCTCTCTAAAGGCCATTTCATGCATTTTTAGAAAATTTAATTGCCCCCAAAAGACTAAAAAAGCATGTAATCAAAAAGGCAAAAAACATTTATTTTTCTTGAAAGTACTACAGGAAACACTCTGATCTACAAATATTCCACCTTTAGCTACTGTGCAAACCAGTGTATATAGTGTTTTCAGGAAGGCCAAGTCATCACCAAGACTTTTCACACTGGAAAACATCACCTCCCAGTCAGGAAAATCAAGATGTGGAGAAAAAAAAACGAACCAAGTGTTAGTGTTTTTGATAACAAAAGAAAAACAAGCACAATTGATGATATAGTTTAAAGATTGATAATAAAAATCTACTTGCCTTTTTCATCCTTGGGACCACAGGCTTACCATCCATAAAGCCCTTCTCTCTCTCAAATTTCTTCTGTGTTGTGCTCCTATAATGAATGAAATGAATGAAAGCCAGGC
The DNA here is from genome assembly GCF_964200805.1 of Pocillopora damicornis. NCBI lineage: Eukaryota > Metazoa > Cnidaria > Anthozoa > Scleractinia > Pocilloporidae > Pocillopora > Pocillopora damicornis. The sequence continues at coordinate 19,838,523 of NC_142678.1, forward strand.
TCAATAAATCCAAATGTTTAGCAACACTAAAAACAACATTTCCCGAGCTGGCTTTTATTCATTTCATTTATAGGAGCACAACACAGAAAAGAATTTGAGAGAGAGAGAAGGGCTTTATGGATGGTTAGCCTGTGTTGGGAGCTGGAATTCAAAAAATAAAACAATTATTAGAAAAATATAAATTATAAGAATCATAAAATGATATACAAATTGAAGTAAAATGATAATTTGAAATAATACTAGCCTTTCTTCATCCTTGGGAATTGCTGTGAAGCTGGTTGAGTTCAGTGAAAATGTTTGTTAACCATTTAAGCTTAACATGAAAACCCAATGTCAATGTCAATGGAAAATCATCACAAGTAAAACAAAATAGAAAATAACCTTGAAATGAGTTGAAAAAAGTTATACAGGCACCAGTTTGAGCTTCTGTACTGTTCTCCATCAGTTTAAGGATTATGAGACTTAAAGGCCATAACCCAGACAGAACATAACTCACAAGTACTCTAGAAACAGCTGGTGCAAAAAATTATTACAAAATGTTTGCCATTCTCATTCTCCTAGGATGTAACTCAGCAAATAAATCTATTATACGTTCAAGGTCAAAATCCATGTCTCTGTGGGCATGCATCAGTGCCAATCCATTCAGTCTGTCCTGGGTCATTGTATTTCTCAAATAGTTCTTAAGATTCCGAAGGGATGATATGGATCTCTCAAAAGATGCAGATGAAATTGGAATTGTGATCAGGACTTTCAGCATGGAATAGATGTTGACATATGCATCTTTGTCAATATCCTTCAGTGTAGCCTCCAAACTGTCAGGAATAATATCTCCTCTGTTATCCCTCCCCTTCCACAATCTCTCCCATAACAAAAGCTCTGCCTGTAATCCTGCATAATTTGGTATGTCCTGTCTGTAATGGTTACAAAATTCCAAAACATTGGCCTTCCAGGCAGGGTCAGTAGCTAGTAAAACAGAGGGAATAATCGAAATACCTTTATAGCAAACAAATACATCATCCTAGAATCTGGTGTTGAGCTGCTGGAGTACATGGTCAAGAAAAACTCTAGTGAGATTGATCTTGAAATATCCCTCAGGAGTTGCAGCAGGAGCATTATTTCTATGCATTTGTCTCTGGGCTATCCGTGGCATTTCTGGCTGGACTGCTACTTGTCTTGCATTGGTCACTGCTTCCTGGTAGAGATTATGATGTCTGTTATCAATGTCAGTGCTCATGTCTTTAGCTTTTCGCCCACACTGAACTCCAAAACAAACACAAGCTAAACAAAATGCTCCATCGAAATATTTGGAGTAAGCTAGCCATGGAAATCTTTTCAGCCAGCCCGAGACAAACTTACGAGATTTTCCATTTTCCATTGACACGGGGAAATCAAAAAGCTAACCTGGTTTCCACACGTTTTCGACGAACTCCAGCTTCTGATGCGGCGAGTAGTTGTGGATCTCGTCGAAAACTAGGCCAATGTCGAAGGGAGAACAATCCTCCCTCCGACAAACAGGATCTCCGCGAGTCATAACACTAGTATTTTTTAAACGTTTAACAGTAAATTCCGTCGTTAACTCCTGTGCAAGTTCAAAAGTACTTGTATTGTAGGAGCAACGAAAGAGACCCGCTGGGGGAGGAACTGCCCATTTTATACTTTGTCAGTAGTTTCCAAGGTAGTTTCCAAACACAACTAGCCAATCAGAAGAGTGTTTTGAGTGAGTTCCGATGACGAAATCTTTGCTAGCCAATCGTGAGGGGTTTTGACTGTGTTCCGCCTGTTATTGTCACCAAATAACAAGGACTTACACCCACCGGTTGCGTAAAGATTGGCTCCACGAACATTTTCCGACGGCTTCCGACGGTTTCCGAGGTGTAATCGAAGCTCGAAAGGCCAGCGCGTGATCCGGAGCGCTCCCGAACGCCTCATGACCGCAATTATAACGAAATTAGTCATTCTAAATGTATTTTCTTTATGTTAAAAGATAGAGGGGCCGCAGCCAGGATAAAACATCTTGTAAAATTTAAAAAACGATCTCTGGCTAAAACTTTTAAAATACGAGCTTTCGGCTGTTTGCGCTACAGCCTTCAACGGGTAAAATGATAAAAAGGTAAGAAATACTAGGTGTGAGGTACAAAGTAAAAAATTAAAAATGCTGATAACTAAGAATGTTTGTTAAAAAGAATGTTGTATTGTCCGGGCAAAGGACAGGAATTGTTGTCCGCATTGGGAGTTAACTTGGAATGCCACGCTTCTAGTGTTTTTCCTGTTCTAAAACTGCCTTTGTCAAAGTCTATTATCAAAGTCTATTGCGTGACTATTGGCCCAGACGTGATTGGAAATTCTTGAGCCTTTTGCCGCGGTTTTCAAATTTCTGAGGTGTTCTTTCTTTCTTGTGTTGAAGGCCCTGCCAGTCTCACCAATATATATATATAGTATTTTCTTTAATAAATAACTGTAAAACAGGAAGATGGTTTATTTCTGGAAGACGTTTAGTGATTTCCACAAAAGTATCAGTAGTTTCCAAAGGGAAATTAGAGTGTTTTCCAAAAGTACTTTTATCAACATTTAACTAGGTCGGAAAAAATTTGAGTGAGTTCCGGAAATCAGGTAAACTACCCTGGATCCACCCCTGGTCTTCAAAAGTTTGAATTCGTTTCTGTAAATTATGTACATGAACACAAAAACTCCAGAACAAAATCGTCTCAAACAAAACGAAGACTATAGGAGGCAAAAATACCTTAAAACACCATGCTTGAAATATCGCGTACTGTCTTTGGATATTATATGATCTGGGATCTGCAATATGGTTAAGCGATACACTCCAATCTCTGAATCGAGGTCTGGCTGAGCGTAGACGAGAAGACCCATATGAGAGTTGACTAATGATAGAAACGGTAGAAACATCTGAACGACTAGAATGAAAAGCAATCCATTTTGTCGCTTTTAGAAAAACTAAACAGCGATACAAGTGCAACGATTAGTGAGCTTCCTTTCAGTTCTCTTTCTCTGAGTGGAAAAAAAGTAATCGAGGATGATGACTGAGATAGCCTAGCCAGCAACTGCACAGATAACTAAGAGAGAAATGAGATAGAATGGGGAACACATGATAGGGTCTCAAAAATAAACGCATGACTGCAGCTGCTTGCCATCAGAGGTATAAGAACCACCACTTTGAATGTAGTCGATAACCAAATTATAAATATTGGTGGGTTTTATTGCTACAGGGAAAGGCTCTTTTTCTTTTGTCACGCAAAAAAGGGTTCGCCAATTTGCTAAGTGTTATTGTAACAACATCGATGTAAAGTTAGCCTTTTCATCTTTTAAAATAGGCGATATGTTTGGGGTGAAAGACCCTATCCCTCGTGGGCTCCGTACGTGTGTGGTTTACAAGTTTTTATGTGAGGGCTCTAACGCCTGATATGTCGGCGAAACCCCTCGACATTTATCCACACGCGTACAAGAGCCCTTGATAGGACCTCTCACATTTTCAGACATTTACATGATTCTCCACAATATCGCACTCTTTGTTCTGATGAGTGTCTTAACACCTTAGATCACGCTGCCACAACTTTTCAACTTAAAATCAAAGAAAAAATTATCACCAAATGAAAAATCGACTCAAGAAGTTTTTTAAGGAAAAAAAGAAAATATTGTGAACCGAAATTAAAAAAATGTAAAATATGCCTCGTATTTCAATTTTGAAATGTTTTCTAAGTCAGTTAAATTTCCTTCTTTAGTGATATAACTTCTCCTATAAACACCAAAAGCTTTCAAAACTGCATTCAAGGTTTCTAGAAACTATTCATCTTCATTTATTTGATATTCAGATATTGATTCTCCAGAAGAAGCTGTTTTGCCAGCGATTTGGGTTCACATAGATACGGAACTTTCTTTGAATTAACGACGTACAGGTGTAGTGTAGCTTACTTGTTGTTCCTGTTCAGTTGTAGTCAAAACGTCTTACGACATCTATAGATATCATATGTCACACATTTGGAAAGCTAATTTCGAGTCTTGATAGTGATATGTTTATTTTCTATCACCATTCCTTGGCTTGTTGTTTTCTTATTCATTCTGAAAACCGCCTTTGGTCAAATTTTTAGAGGATCGAGGTACTTCGTTATTAGTGAGGTATGTTAGTAAAATTTAATTCGTTTACAAACTCTAGTTTTGGGGAGAGGAGGTAAAGCGAGTTAAAATGGGTGGAGAGAAGTTATGGAAAATCCTCCGTAAGCCTGCGGAAAATTTAAGAATTTTGGTTTTGTTTCCTTCTTTTAATGCTTATGAAACGGTTCAGGATTTTGAGACCTTGCGAAAAGCTTGTTCCTTCGTTACAGGTTCGTGACGAGACGATGAAAAGATCTTCCTGTTTCATTAGCGAGTACAACATTTATCATGTTGAAGAGAGGACTTGATCTCCTCTTGCCATCTTTGTTATCGTATTACAGCAAGTGGAAAAGTTTTTAGAATGTTAGATTGTTTCTTTTGATGCCTATAAATGATGATGCTTACCTCCCTTACTTCTGCTTCAATGACATAATTTTTCCCGTAAAAACCAAAAGCTTTCAAACCATCATTCAAGGACTTTAGAAACTATTTATTTCCACTCGTTTGATGTGCTTATGTTGATTCTCTCTATTCAGCTGTTTTGTGGGTGGATTTGCCTCCAGACAGGACGTTAATCACAATAACAATCGCGGAGTTTATAGGCGGATGCCTCTACCTGTAATTCCTGTTTAGCTGCACTAAAAATGCCATTTTCCTTTCAGCTATTATCTGTCAATCACTCGGAAAAACTAAATTGGACTTCTAAAAGTGATAAGTTTAATCTACATTATTGCACTCTTCCTCAGCATGCTACTCTCTTTTCTATTTGAAAACCGCTCTTTCTGTATTTGACTCAAACTCAATTCGTTGAAACGATAAAAACACTTTCGTTATCAGTGAGGTAAGTTCAAAATATTCTTAAGATTCGATTGCAAATTTTGCCTTCGATGAGATGAGGAAAACTGAATCAATATGGACAGAAATGTTTCATTGATGATCTTTATAATCGTAACGCGACGAAAAAGATATCTTTCTGTAGCTTGTTGCTTATGATATTGACAAAGGAAGAAATTTATCCGAAGCGAGAAAAGACTATGATTAAACTTCTGGTGGTAAAAAATAAAACATAAGAGATGCTTTTGCTTTTAAAAATGTTTGTTACATTTCACCGTACCTACGGTTAATTTGTCTTTGAAATTTTCAAGGCGGTAGCAACAATAACCATATTTCTTAATAGCGGTACCGAGAAGAGGAGTAGGTCTTTCTACGAGGTCTTTCTGCTATATTTCCGGAAGATCTCTAAATTGTTTGTTGCCATCTGTCTATGGAGGCTATAAATTTCCTTCAAGCAATTGAGATCACTAGTGGCAAAGCTTTCCGCTTATTTAGTGAACATCGAAAAAGTTCTATATCATTATATCCGTCTTTTTCAAAATGGAAAAAAGGGAACAGGCTGAATGACTAAATTTCCGGATATGAATCTCGCATAAAGAAACATGAGGATCAGTTTAAGTCAATGGACGAAACTAAGTTTTTCAAAACACGTTTAAGAAGCGCAAAAAGCAATATTTGACATGTATCTTTATTGAGAATATTGAAGTCATATTTCATGTTATCTTTAATTGAACTGTTTTCTGTTATTTTTATGGCAGCTAACAGAGCTCGGAGAAAATGGAGCCTTTCTCCTCAGCTTCAGAGTGCATTCCATGGCTTGTGGTCCTCATCATCGAATGTCTGGCCATTGTCATCCTTAATATCATCACCATTGCTGTTTTTGTGAAGAAGAAGCGGCAGCTACAGCGGCGGAGTACATATTTGATCATCCATCTTGCGATAGTCGATGTCTTGGTGGGCGCAGTCTCTGGGCCGCTGCAGATTGAAATAAAAATTGATTGGCTCTGTCCTCTATGGAATTACAGACGAAATACTCTTTGGTCTCATCGTTTATCTTTTGTATTTCTACATTTATTCTATTTTACTTCCCTTACAAATCTTATTGCTATTTCCTTAGAGAGGTTACACGCAACATTTTGTCCATTCAGGCATCGCTTTGTGAGGAAATGTGTTTATAGAGCCATAATTATTGTCATTTGGTTAATACCTATTGTCAGAGAAGCCGCTCAAATTTTTTTATGGGAAATTGCTGATCGAGCTGAACTTCATACATACTTGTATATCCTATTTTATGCAGTTTCTCTATTTTTTATCTGTGTATCTTACATCCTCATTGTTATCAAAGTACGATGTAGTCGTCATCCTCAAATCCATTCTAGGTCCAGAAGAGAAAGAAAACTGACGGGTACTGCGCTTATCGTCTCACTTGCATCGTTACTTTGTCTTCTACCAGGGACAATCATGTATGTAACATGTATTCACCTTCCCTCCGCTTGTTTTAAGATGCATCATTTTCATATGAATATGGCTGTGGTAGTTCTATTTCTAGCCAACTCACTTGTAAATCCTATAATTTACGCTGTTCGGATGCCAGGATTCAGAGAGGGTTTATCACAGCTAGTTTGCAGGGTCCCAGACCTTTCTCGTATCGCCCCAGCAAACCTGCCTCTTCGCAACCTTAGGAGAGCGTAGATTGATGGTAGGAAAACGACATATAAAATTTTTCTTTCAAATAGCTTTAACTTCCTAGCCGAGCAACATGCATTTCCATTTCTTTTTTGGGTGATATGAGAGTAGACTAAGGATAGAAACGGTACAAACATCTAAATGATAAAAAATGAAACGCGATGTGTTGAGTGGAACGAAAAAAAAAAAATCATTGAGGATTCTTCAACTAACCAGTATAAAAAAATCGGAATCATTATGAGGAGAGAATACTTTTTTTTACCTTTGGAGTTACTCTTAAATTAAGTAAAAATGCATCTATAAATCTAAAGAAATAAATGTCACCGTGTTATTCTATTTCCAAAAGTTTTGTCACTTTTCCTCTTTAAAATTAAATATTCTCTGGTACTAACCGAAAGCTTTTAAAAATTCAAATTTAGGTTCTAGGAAATAGCTCATCTCCGATAGTATTTTGCAGTTTAAGGACGATAAAGTAGAGGGCTTGGTCAAAATTAACTCAATACAGCAAATGTACGCTTCCATCCGAAATTTCGGTTCAGCTGCACTCAACTTAACATGCTCTAATTACGATTCCGCCTGTGGGACAGTGAAACGCAAGACTTTCAATAAATCTCTTTCTCATGAAAGTATTTTTAATTTAAAATATGAGATTACACCTGTATTAGTTTTAAAACAATAAGACTGTCTAATTTATGATTAAACTTTTGAAGTCTTGTCCAGTATGTTTGCTTTACTTATGACCTACCTTGTAAGAAAATAAAGTCTTTAATTAAGAAATTATTTCCAACTTTCAACAACGCAATTTTTATGTAACTCCATATTATAAGATGCACGGTCTTTATCACCGCTTTAAAGATTTCTTTTCGTAAAACTTCTACCCATTTATCTTGCGAATACTTAATTGGAAATAACATCCACAGCTGTAATTAATAACCTGAGTTAAGATAGGTAATTTCTTGAACTGAATATAATAAGGAACCAAGTTTACAGGAGAAGTTTATTTTTAATAAAAGAAAATGACTAGTTCAGTGCAGATATAAGAATGTAAAATCGATCAGAGAAGTTTTTTTAAAAAAAAAAGAGAGAATTTTGTGGACCACTCATAAGTACGAACACTAAAAAATGCCTCGTATTTGAGTTTTGAAATGTTTTCTCAGCCACTTAGATTGCTTTCTTCTGTGAAATAACTGCTCCTGTAAACACCAAAAGCTTTTAATATTCCATTCAAGGTTTCTAGAAACTATTCCTCTCCATTCATTTAATATTCAGGTATTAATTCTCCAGACAAAGCTGTTTTGCCGGCGATTTGGGTCCACTTCGAGACGGAACTTTCTTTTAATTAACGACGAACAGGTGTAATTTAGCTTACCTATTGTTCCTCTTCATGACGAGTTTTTTATTCCAAAATTTGTTATTTATTTGTTAATGAAACATCCATGGGATTTGAGGGCAGACACCACCAAGGCAAACACATCATCGACGGAAAATTACCAGTCAACGGAACGTGCACTTACTGTAAATGATTCAGTTCATGTTGGTTGGTCATCTCAAGAAGAGAATTATTTTTTCTAATGAAACAAACATGGCTTTTTCATCACAATTTTACATGGTTTACGTTATATTAAATCTGCAAAGGAAAAACTATGAACGATCAAGACAAGTAAATTTTATTATTTCGCGATTCATACTCAAAATTAGTTTGTTATAAGATAAAAACGCACAGTCTAAAATGAACCAACACCCTAAGAGAGATAGAACCAAATTAAAAAAGGAAAGATTCTGCCTTCAGATAACAACAGCCCAAGTAGGACTGACTACCCGTGGGAGACAGAACCAGGTGAAAAATAGGAAAGGTTCTTCCCTCCGATAACAACATCCCAAATAGGATTGACTACCCAAGAGAGAAAGAAATAGTTGAACCGGGTGACAAAATTGGGGACTAAAAAATTAAAAAAATGAAGGTTCTTCCCTCACGGAGATAAGACAGTTAGTTAAGGACTGACGAGCTCTCGCATCTTCCGTCTTAGAGGGACGTTGTCGATTCTCTCCAAAACGTGTTACAGAGATTGAATATTTGGGCTTCAAGAGAATCAGAAACTGGAATTTTTGTCGCGAGTTTAATAACGACTTAGCGAACGACAAAAAGATACCTATTTCTTTGATCCGCGAGGCGATCAGAACTCAGCTGTTTTGTTGTGAATACATCGGCACCAGTGTCACGCAAGCGTGGGAGCGAGGCACACGTTCTGCACGAACAAAATCAATCAAGCTTCGGCGTCCGACGAAAAACTTCACTACTGTTGTTTATTCATAATATGTTTTAATACAACGCCTCAAAATTTGGGATTGTTGGGTTGCTTTAGCCGTTCCTTAGTGACTACGATGAAAATTAGGCATTTTTGGAGTCTTATACCTTAAAATCGAGTTTATGGATTGGTCGAAAGAACCTTTCAGGAGAGCGAGGTTTGCGTATGCATTACACTTTCTGTTTTGTTCACCTTTCGGGCATACCTCCACTCATTACACAATAGCAGGTTTCTATCTTTTGGTTGGGAAAGATCTAATCTCACATCCGACGGAAGGTTAATCTCTTCTAATCTTTCAGATGTTTAAGATAATTAGCATGGAACATTTGAATTATGACACGAGAGCACTCTCGTATTCTAAATTCCTGCCAAAAATTTAGGACATGCTTATAGGAGGGCCAGTCTCAGCCAAAGCCTTCAACATTTTCTTTTGTCTCATGAAATACAAAATCACCGAACTCGGACAACCTGTTCTAACCTTTCTTTCACGCACCGCTCAATAGTTTTCCGCTTTTGGTTTGTACAGTCACACAGAAAGTAAAATTCCAGTTCAGACAAGTGTGATATGTAGTTGAAAAGGATCAAATAAAGAGTAATATTGAGTTTTTATCAATTTTTTTGACGAACCGCTCCGTACTTTTTCCGTTGCCCAGACTTTCAACTTTGCAAAATCACTCAATAATTGAAACTCAAGCTCGGACAATTGACGAAATGGAAGAGGATCATACGTCAAAAAAAAATTTTAAAAAAATTAATAGATAAACAGATACATGTTTTCAGGTCGAGGAGAGCACGTGGGTCCATCGTGCATTTAACAATCGCGATCGCGAGCTTTTCGAAAAGCTCTAAGAAGGTGTCACTTTATTTTTAGCAATGGACGGGAGAAATGGACGATAATTAAATCCCTGAAACATCCACACAATGGAAAATAAAAATAGAATTTTAATCATGCACTAAATATTTTCCCTTCGGATCAAATGAATGTTTAGGCAGCTTTCAAAAACTGCTCTGTCACTTGTTTTCAGGGTAACTTTCCCATCAAAAGCATGGAAAGACGGCTATGCGTGTTTTATGCGACGCGTATCTTGTCAACGAAAAAGCGGTACTCAGTAGTTATCGAGATCAGGCCCAAACAGGTAAACTCGTAATTGCCAGAAAAGGTTACATGGAAACTGAAAGTATTCGCCCCGTGGTTCGCGCAAGCGAGTGACGGATCTCTTGCGCGCGCGTTTTCACGATCAAAGATGTGCCATTTGCAGCGCTAGCATTAGACACAAAATTTACGTACTTCCTACGGCAGTCCTTGCTGGAGCGTGACCACTGACTGCCTGTCCATTCTCAGAGAGAGTAGAACCGATTGGGCCATAAGCAAATTTGTCAGATCTCAAAACTGTTTAAGAGGCGGGGGTAGGGTTTGTCATAAAAGATGTGTAGTCATAATGTCTCGGTTAATGTATTGTAAGGGTTTGGGAAGGTAATTATCAAGCATTGATCAAACTTTCGAACCATCGCTATCCTTACATAGACCGCATGATGAAATACTTGATTAACAATAAAAAAGCAATTGATCATGCAGAATGAAGATTGCGGAACTATATCAACTTTATCGATCAGTAAGAGTAAAATGCCTTAACATTGCTGTGGATCAGTTATCCAGTCCGTTGATAGTTCGATACCAAATACATCGCTGGTATCCATAACAATGAATCGAATAAACAGCTTAGCGATATGGCATCAGTAGCACTTTCATTTGCGCGACGAAGCGAAACATTTAATATGACGTTTAGTTTGTTTACTTATAGTGTGAAATTTTAAAGACTGCAAGTTTTCATCGAAATTCATTCACTTTACAGAAATAAACACCTCACTGTGGGCTGAATCACAAGCAGCGTAATGACAGAGTTAATATCTCATTTAAAACATAAACTGTTGGAAGGCAAGAGTGAAAGAAATAACCGGTAGCGACAACCACTTTCGTTGCTTCCTTTGGAATTAGATTTTTGATCGAGGTTTTCGCTATTCTTCGATATGAACAGTAAGAAAAATTCTGGAACGAACATCAACTAAGTTATGCTTATATTTACCTGGGAAAAGTCGTCTTCCACAACGGTGTATGAGTAAACAATTCATCTCGTTAACCCCTCAGATTCAACAACATCAACATAGTGTCTTCCGCCCCGCAATATCAAGACACTCCGAGGAAGACTGGTAACGAAAGGCTGTATCGGTCCATCAGGAAAGTTTGATGAAGCAATCAACTCTTACAGACCCTTTCTAACATTTATGAGCGGAAAAATAGAAGGATTTGAGATATCAGTGCGCAGCTCTGTGATAACGGCCCTGATATTCTTATCGAAAGGATATCACCTCAGTCGTAGACTCGTTAGAAGTTTGTAATTACATTTATTTAGTTAGTGCATGCTGTTGGTCAAGAACACTAACGACGTACACTTAAAACCCCTGCAAATATTTCCCCGTGAGCCTTATAGCTTTGGAATTTCCTTTTCTTCTTTTCACTGATATATTATGTAGTCGGCATTTGTCATGCTAGAGAAATATATGTATATTTATATCAACGAAAGAAACCTCAGCTAAGTATTGAATCTTCGATGAGACTTTTCGGTATATGCAAGTGAATTTCTGAGATTGTTGTGATATTGAAAGTAATTAATCTTCGTATGTCTAATTTCATTTTTATGCTCCAGGTCTGATATCCGGCCCATGTAAAGGCACAAAGGCCCTTACAGGCCTCTCTACGTTGCATTGGGGATCTAGAACATAATGACATTATCATTAACTCGCTATTAAGGTTCCAAGGGGTATGACATTGACGGTAGTTTTTATGTCAGGATTATTTTTATGCAGGTTTCATGCCGATGCTATTCGGGTTATCCTGCTGGGTGGACGACTTCTTATCAAATTGTTTTATTACGGACAACTAACTAGTTAACCGATATTTTTAAAATTTGCATTTTACGAGCGTTTTTCATCGTATGTTGTCAAAAGATTTCCTCGACCACTTTATCTTTGCGTTGTATTGCGTTTGGCGGAAACAGGAGGGAAAAATCATTAAATGAGGCAAAAAAATGTTGCCATTGTAACCACATATATAAATAGGGAGTCTTAAGTTCAAAAAGGCTGATTAGTTCAAAAAACTGGGTTTATGATGTCTACGTTTCGGATTGATTGACAAACAGATGTAAGACTCCTGCAGTTTTCAAGAATTGAAGTGCGTGATCAATACAAGTGTTTAGATGAGAGTCTATGTTTACAGTCTAAACACGGTCTAAACACGGTTGTGTTGTTATATACACGTGTGTATTGTTAAGAAATATACTTTACAAAAGCAATGAAGAACTTTTTACTAAGTTTCCACAAGTTCATCGACACCGGCCAGGGTGAGCGATCGTGCATTGAAAGAGTACTCCAAAGTTCTGCATTTCCGGCTTAAATAACTCCTTTAATCACATTAACTGCGGTGTTATACGGGAATTCCGGCCCCGAGAAAAGCCGTAACAACACACGTGAAGAAACATCGTATTTTTCACGTGTGTTGATATAGCCAATCAGCTGCTTATACGTCACTCGCCTTTGGCGCCACTCGGTCAGGTTGATGAATGAACGGCAAAGCCTTCACGATTCTCATTACAAGTTGTTTGTCAGAGCTTTCTTATGGTGGCTAAAAACACTAAAAAATCCGTATCGCTGACAGACAATGAGGTTCAAACTTTCCTAGAAGGGGAAGAAAACCAATATACTTATAGAAAAACCGAAAGTTGCGTATTCAGTGGCTTTGGTGTCAGCATTTCTCTCGGCTGAGAATGAAAATCGACAACTGGAAGATTTGCCACTGGCCGATTTTGGCCGTTTACCTGGAAGACCTCTTCTGTCGGAAAGGAGAAAGTCAATGAATGAGAATTTTGTAAATTGAAAATTACGACCATTGTTGTTTTTGTAATCATGATTCAACGCATTTTTTCATCTTAAGAGTCAGCGCCAAGGCACTCTACGATTGTTATTCGAGGATTGTTGATTCACCTATTTTCATTCCTTAATGAAGTCGGCTTTTCTTCCTAGGAAAGAGCTATTGTGTTTCTATGATAAACAAAATAAAACATGGTTGCTTGTAGATGTGGAATTTCTCTTCTCGTGCTCAACTCGGAGAGAAATTCCATATCTACGTGCGCCCATGTATTATTCTCTATTTATCACGCTCCCCCACTCCCCACCCCATTCTAGAGAAAGTAAGGCTGCAATATAATCATAATTCCTCACTTGAATTGCCTCATTATGTATATATATTTTCGTACGTTTAAAATACAGCCTTCAAAAGTTTGGATTCGTCTATGTAAATTATGTAAATGAACACAAAAACTCCGGGACAAAATCGTCTCAAACAAAACAAAGACTGAAGGAGCCAAAAACACCTTCAAGCACTACGCTTTGAATATCGCGTACTCTCTTTGGATTTTATATGATCTGAGATCTGCAATATGGTTAGGCGATACGCTCCAGTCTCCGAATCGAGTTCTGGCTGAACGTAGACGAGTAGACTCATATAAGAGTTGCAATTGACTAACGATAGAAACATCTAAACGACTAGAATAATTAATGCATTTTGTCGCTTTTAGAAAACTCAATAGCGATACAAGTGCAACAATTAGTGAGCTTTCATTCAGTTTACTTTCTCTCTGAGTGAAAAAAAAATAATCGAGGATGATGACTGAGATAGCCTAACCAGCAACTGCACAGATAACTAAAAGGGAAATTAGATAGAATGGGGAACACTCGATAGGGTCTCAGAAATAAACACATAACCGCAGCTGCTTGCCATCAGAGGTATAAGAACCACCACTTTGAATGTAGTCGATAACCAAATTATAAATATTTGGTGGGTTTTATTGCTACAGGGAAAGGCAGAACGTCGAGTTTTCAAATGGCAAGTATCAAAAAATCGGAATCATCATGAGGAGAGAAGACTACCCTTATCAACCGGAGTTGGAGTTAAATTAAATACAAATGCAGTGGTAGATCAAAAGAAATAAACGTCGCCGTGTTATTTTATTTTCTAAAGTTTTGTCGGCTGGATCATTTTTCCCGTTTAATATTATATATTCTTAGGTACTAAGCAACAGCTTTTAAAAAATTAAACTCTATGATCAAGGAAATAGCTCATCTCTGATAGTATTTTGCAGTTTGACTACGATAAAGTAACGGATTTAGTCCAAATTAACGCAAATCAGGTGTATACTTCAATCCAAAATTCGGTTTAGCCGCACTCAAATTAACATACTCTAATTACTTCCTTTATGACCCCGCTTGTGAGACAGTGAACGTGAGGCTGTCAATAAATGTCTTATTCATGAGAATATTTTTAACTTAAGATATGAGATTACAACTGTATTAGTTTCAAAAAATTACACCGTCGAATTTATGACGACACTCTTGAAGTTCTGTTCAGAATGTTTGCTTTACTTATGACCTACCTTGCGAGAAAATAAAGTCTTTAATATAGAAATTACTACATTAACATCATAAAGTTGGTGATGTTGACTGTTGACTAATTATTTTAGCTTTATACCCTATCCCTACAAACTGGTTCTCATTCGCACTCTTGTTGATAGAGCCTACACAATCAACAACGCATGGTTGGGTTTCCACGAAAACATCAAGAAACTCACTGAAATCCTTAAAAAGAACCTTTTTCCAGCCTATCTGGTTCAAGGGTTGTCAATCGGTATCTCACGCTCACCCGTGACGAGTGCGATTCCCGGTCTCCGTTTCAGACACTACTACTAACTTTTATTTTAAATTACCTTTCATTGGCCCTTTTTCTGTTATCACGCAAAAAAGGGTTCGCCAATTTGCTAAGTGTTATTGTAACAACATCGATGTAAAGTTAGCTTTTCATCTTTTAAAATAGGCGATATGTTTGGGGTGAAAGACCCTATCCCTCGTGGGCTCCGTACGTGTGTGGTTTACAAGTTTTTATGTGCGTGCTGTAATGCCTGCTATGTGGGCGAAACCCCTCGACATTTATCCACACGCGTACGTGAGCACTTGATCAGTAATGGGACCTCTCATATTTTCAGATATTTACATAATTCTCCACAATGTCGCACTCTTTGTTCTGATGAGTGTTGTAACACCTTAGATCACGCTGCCACAACTTTTCAACTTAAAATCAAAGAAAAAACTACTACCAAATGAAAAATCGACTAAAGAAGTTTTTTTAAGGAAAAAAGAAAATCTTGTAAACCAAAATTAAAAACATTAAAAAAGATGCTTCGTATTTCAATTTTGAAATGTTTTTCCAAGCCAGTTAAATTGCCTTCTTCTGTGATATAACTTCTCCTGTAAACACCAAAAACTTTCATCCCTCCATTCAAGGTTTCTAGAAACTATTCATCTTCATTTATTTGATATTCAGGTGCTGATTCTCCAGACGAAGCGGTTTTGCCGGCGGTTTGGGTAGATACGGAACTTTCTTTGAATTAACGACGTACAGGTTTAGAATAGTTTACCTGTTGTTCCTGTTCAGCTGCACTCAGAACGTCTTACGACATTTAGATATCATATTTCAGACATTTGGAAACTTAAAGTCGAGTCGTGATAGTGGTGTGTTTATTCTCTATCACTATTCCGTGGCGTGCTGTTTTCTTATTCATCCTGAAAACCGCCTTTGGTCAAATTTGACTCTAACTCAGTTTTTAAAGGATACGAAGTACTTCGTTATCAGTGAGGTAGGTTCGTAAGATTTCATTCTTTTACAAAGTCTGGTTTTGGTGAGATGAAGTAAGCCGAGTTAAAGTGGGTGGAGAGAGTTTATGGAAATATGGCGATAAAATTGTCAACCCTATTTCTAATCTGACTTTCGCGGTGCGAATCAAGTTACACCTAGCCGCAAGAGCCGCCATAGTTTATGACTTCTCTAGTTTACCCAAACTCCTTTAAAAAGAAAAAACAAATTACAAATGAACCTCATATTTCTAACAAATATCTTTCTCCAGCTTGTTGCTTATGATATTGACAAAGGAAGAAATTTATCCGAAGCGAGAAAAGACTATTACTAAACTTCTGGGTGTAGAAAATAAAACATAAGAGATGCTTTTGCTTTTAAGAATGTTCGTTATGTTTCACCGTACCTACAATTAATTTGTCTTTGAAGTTTTCGAGGCGGTAACAACAACAACCGTATTTCGAATAGCGGCACCGAGAAGAGAAGTAGGTCTTTCTATACTCAGCCTTTCTACTATATTTCTGGAATTCGAAGATCGCTAAATTTTTTGTTGCCATCTGTCTTTGGAGGCTATAGATTTTATTCAAGCAACTGAGATCACTGGTGGCAAAGCTCTCCACTTATTCAGTGAACATCAAAAAAGTTCATATTATTATATTCGTCTTTTTCGAAAGAGAAAAAAATGAATAGGCTGAATGATTAAATTTCCGGGTATGAATGTCGCATAAAGAAACACGAGGATCAGTTTTAGTTAACAGGCGAAACTTAGTTGGTCAAAACACGTTAAAAAAAAACATAAAAAGCAATAATTGACATATTTCTTTGTTGAGAATGTTGAGTTCGTATTTCATTTTATCTCTAATTGAACTCTTTTCTGTTATTTTTATAGCAGCGAACAGAGCTCAGAGAAAATGCAGCCTTTCGGCTCAGCTTCAGAGTGCATTCCATGGTTTGTGGTCCTCATCATCGAATGTCTGGCCATAGTCATCCTTAATATCATCACCATTGTGGTTTTTGTGAAGAAGAAGCGTCAGCTACAGCGGCGGAGGACATATTTGATCATCCATCTGGCGATAGTTGATCTCTTAGCGGGCGCAGTCTCTGGGCCGCTAATGATTGAAAACGTTATAGCGTTGTTTTGTCCGCTATGGAAGTACAGACGAATGACTCTTTGGTCTTATCTGTTTATTGTATTTATACAGCTATTCCCGTTTACTTCCCTTGTAAATCTTATGGCTATTTCCTTAGAACGGCTACACGCAACATTTCGTCCATTCAGGCATCGCTTTGTGAGGAAATGGGTTCATAGAGCCATAATTATTGTCATTTGGTTAATACCTATTGTTAGAATAGCCGCTCTAATTTTCTTGTTGAAAATTGGTTATTTCGACGTAGTTAATGCTTACTTGTTTCTCCCATTTTACGCAGTTTCTCTATTTGTTATCTGTGTATCTTACATCCTCGTTGTTATCAAAGTACGATGTAGTCGTCATCTTCAATTTCATTCTAGGTACAAAAGAGAAAGAAAACTGACGGGTACTGCGCTTATCGTCTCACTTGTATCGTTACTTTGTTTTCTACCAGCGATAATATATATAGCATGTTGTCACATTTCCTTAAATTATTGCCAGAATGCTCACATTTCTCTGGCTGTGCAAGTTCTATTTTACGCTAACTCACTTGTAAATCCTATAATTTACGCTCTTCGGATGCCAGGATTCAGAGAAGGTTTATTACAGCTATTTTACAGGGTCCCAGACCTTTCTCGTATCGCCTCAGCAAATCTGCCACTTCGTAACCTTAGGAGAGCGTAGATTAAAGGTAAGAAAACTACCAGCATTTCCATTTTATGTTTTGGTTTCTATTGAAATCTTAACACTTGTAAAAAAGAGGAGGAGGAGGAGGTATAGGAACAGGTAATTGATACAGTATAGTTTTGCCTTTAAATAGAAACAGTTTAATCAACTTTTTATAGGCCCAAGATTGTGATTATTAACATAAGAGCTTGACTTGAACCAAAATAAATGTGACTTTTAACAAATCCGAGATGAATAACTCAGAGGGACTCTCCCACCCCCTCCCCCACCCACATTGATTGTGTGAACACGGAAAACAATTTTTTTTGGTTTTATTGAAGAGCACTATGCGCAAAGGAAAGCAATTCAAAAATGTGTGAATAAAAAGTAAAAATCGTATTTACAACCTCTGGAATAACCACAGTTTTTATATGGACGGGAGTGTTTTACCGGGAAATAAAACACTGACGTCCACACTCGTAGTATCAATACGACCACCACATCCAGGAACCAAGAGGCGTATTTTTCGTATGTAACACGTGGCGTTGTGATATTGAGCAACGACGACACGATTCGGGCCTGTTTAAACTTTGCTGAATGAACTTGGTTTGTTTGTTGTTTAGAATATTGATTGGCAGCAAGATTCATTGAGGTAAGCGACGAAGATGTAAATCGGCATTTCCCGAACAACATGAGAACGAGAAAACCTAGATATCTTCTCGCCACCGAGTAAAATTCTAAGCTTATCTACCAGTGAGAGCAAAAGAGTCCCAAAACGTCGACCTTCTATTTTATTTATCATTTTTTATGAAATGAAGACAAAACAGCTCATCATATAAAAAACATTGCCAATTTTCAGGTGGAAACGTATTCAGCCCTGTAATTATAAGTATGTCATTCCACGGAAGGGTCTGAAGACTGGTTCACACGTGCGACACAAATGAAAACGCAAACGCAAATGGAAATGGAAGCGAGTTCACACGTCCAACGTAAATGCAAGGAAAGAGAGATACGCAAGCACAGTAAAAGTATTTTTCCAAGATGGCCGACAATGATTGCGCTTTTTCCGATTCACACGTGTGAGAAGCGAACACAAATACTGGCTTAAGAAGATGAAAATGTTTTTATTACTTGGTTTGACGCTTGCGTTTGCGTTTGCATTTGCGTTGGGTGGTTCACACGATCAATTCCTTGCATTTGCAATTGCGTTTTGCTGAGGTCTCCTGGTGTGATTGATTGACCGAGGGAGGTGTGGGTATTACTCTCTTAGGAAATTAATTAAACTTTTTAGAGGCAGCATAATAGAAATATTATACGTACTTCAAATCGTGTAATAACCCAAGTCAATGTGCCACTTTGGAACTTAAGAACATCTCGGATATGTGGTTGGAAAGTTCGAAGGACGCTTGAATTTGATGTGTTCAGATAGCGAGTATTTGTATTGCTAAAAAGATTTTGTGCCATCAGTTTTTTGCTTTCTTTCAAAGTAAAATTAGGGACAGATAACTAAAATGAGGAAAATAGCCGCGCTTTTTTTTTGCAATGGGAGCGAAATAGAGGTTCAGCTTTTCATTCAGACCGAAGAGACTAAGTTCTGTTGTTATCGTCCCTGAGGAATCCTGGTAACTGGTTGTGATAAAAATTGCAATCCTGATATAAGTTAACTAGCCTAATCCGAATCAAGTGACACCTTGCCGCAAGAGCCGCCATAGTTAATGACTTCTGAGGTTGACACACAGCCCACTGCAACCCCGCCTCCCAGGGAGAAAAATACTGGTAAAGCGTATTTTTTCCAAAGCTGCGTTAATTGATTTGGGTTGAAATATTCACTTTATTAACGATCCACCCATTAATGGAGACTTAAGAAAAACAACAACAAACAAAAAATAGATAAATGAGTTTCCACAAGTTCGTCGAAACCGACTAGGGTGAATAATCGTGCACTGAGAGAGTACTCCATAGTTCTGCATTTCCGGTTTAAAACAACTCCTTCTTTAATGCTCCCCTGTCCCTAGCCCCCTTCGAGAGCAAGTACGGAAATATAAGTCCTCACTTGAATTGCCTCACTATGTATACATTTCCATACGTTTAAAATACAGCCTTCAAAACTTTAGATTCGCCAAATAACCAAATGATAAATATTTGGTGTTTTTATTGCTGCGGGGAAAGGCAGAACGTCGAGTTTTCAAATGGCAAGTATCAAAAAATCGGAATCATCATAAGGAGAAAATACTACCCTTTTTCACTGGAGTTAGAGTTAAGTTAAATACAAATGCACCGGCAGATCAAAAGAGTTAAATGTCACCGTGTAATTTTATTTTGTAAAGTTTTGTCGACTGGATCATTTTTTCCCTTTAAAGTCATATATTCTTAGTTACTAACCGACAGCTTTTAAAAAGTTCAACTCTGCGATCTAGGAAATAGCTCATCTCCGAGAGTATTTTGCAGTTTGAAATTCGTTCAAATTAAGGCAATACAGGTGTATGCTTCTATCCAAAATTTCGGTTTAGCTGCTCTCAAATTAACACTTTCTGATTACCTCCCTTACTTCTGCTTCAATGATATAATTTCTCCCGTAAAAACAAAAAGCTTATGCTGATTCTCTATATTCCTTTGTTTTGTGGGTGAATTTACGACGATGCAGGACTTTAATCACACGAAGAATCGCGGAGTTTAGGCGGATGCTTTTATCTGTAATTCTTGTTTAGCTGCACTAAAAATGCCCTTCTCCTTTCAGCTATTATCTGTCAATCATTCCGAAAAACCAAATTGAAGTTCCAATAGTGATAAGTTTAGTCTGCATTACATTCTTCCACAGCATGCTACTTCTTTTCTATTTGAAAACCGTCCTTTCTGCATTTGACTTAAAATACTGGTTTGTCTGAAAAGAAAGAAGAAAGAAACTTGAGCCTGTTTGAACTTTGCTGAATGAACTTGGTTTGTTTGTTGTTTGGAATATTAATTGACAGCAAGATTCGTTGTGGTAAGCGGGGAAGATGTAGATGTATTTCCCGAACAACAAGGGAACGAGAAAACCAAGATTTTCAAGGAATTTATCGAAAATTGCGACTAAACACAGGTCAATTTTTCATCTGTCCGTGCTGAACAGCCTTCAAAGGTTTGTAATGATCAGTGATGAGTGATCTTATAAGCTTTAAATGACTCCAAAACGATTCAGAGATTGTTAATATCTTGTCACAACCTCCACTAATTTCATTCAAATGTGACAAAAACATTGGCAACTTTTCGGTCTGAAGTTCATTTCAAACCAATGACCAACCTGGAACTTTCAAATGCGTTCGCTCACGATGCAAAACTTGTCCTTTCATTCATAACGTAGGTAAAATTTTGGGACCCAAGAGATCCATTAAGATCTCTTATGTGCACCTCAGCCGATGTCATTTACTGCATAACTTGCACTCATTACAAAAAGTTATACATTAGGTGACCGATTCCGAGAACACCTTCGCGACGTAGAAAGAAATGACAAGGACGCATCCAAACCAGTCGCAATACACTTCAGTCTCCCTAATCATTCTAAACAGCACATGGCAGTTTGCGGTCTTTCCCTACATCTAGGCATTTCGGAAAGCCACAAAACTCTAGAACAAAAATTTATCTTCCAAATCGGCATTCTTAATCCTCATGGTATCAACAAGCGCTAGCGCTTTTCATTCAATTAATTTATTCTTGTTTTCTCGTCACCATATTCTCACCAATAGCGTGGCTCCATTTTCTGCATATGAACCCGCACAAAACCCACAATTCCTTCAATCGTTATGACAAAGGACTAACGCTCGAAATGTCAGCCCTTAATCTCTTTACGGTGGCCAATTTACGTTTTCAACCCAGTTGATAACACTTAATTACCCTGTTATACTCTCCCACCGACGCAGCACCGCAGTTTTTTTAGAAAGTTACCCCCTATGTTCATTTGATTAATACCTCACTCGTTTGCTGCGCTCACTCGTTTGATACTGATCTGGCCACTCGAACATACAATTCATGTCTTCTCTTCCCTGTGTAATATCCGCTATACATTGAGCAGAGGGTACTCACAGCAGGCGTGTCTGTTTATGAACACGTAAACTCTCGCTAGGGGCCATTTTTTTGTTTGCAAAAGAGTCCAAAACGCAGACCTTTTATTTTTAATTAGAATTCTCTATGGAGAAGGTAGAACGTCATGAAATGAAAACAGAACGGCTCAACATAAAAGAAACATTGCCAATTGTCAGATTGAAAACGCATTCAGCTTTATAATTATAAGTATGTTGTTCTATCTAAGGATCTGAAGACTGGTTCACACGTGCGATGTAAATGCAAACGCAAACGCAAATGGAAATGCAAACGAGTTCACACGTTCAACGCAAACGCAAGGAAAGAGAGATACGCAAGCGCAAGAAGTATTTTTCCAAGATGGCCGACAATGATTGAGCTTTTGCCGATTCACACGTGTGGGAAGCGAACGCAAATACAAACTCCAGAAAATGAAAATGTTTCATCATACAAACTACTGTGTTATACAAAGATTTCCAGCCCTGAGGAAAGTGTGTTTGATATCGCTAATCAGCTGCTGACACGTTACACGCCTTTCGCGCCGCTCGGTCAGGTTGATGAAAGAACGGCAAAGCCTTCACCATTCTCAATCCAAGGTCGTTTGTCGGAATATTTTCCAATTATGGCTGCAGGAAAACTGAAATATCCGTATCGACGCTTACAGACAGTGACGTTGAAACTTTCTTAGAAAGGAAAAATATCAGAATACGAAATGAAAAACCGAAAGTTACGTATTTAGTGGCTTTAGTAATGGCATTTCTCGCGGCTGAGAAAGAAAATCGACAACTGGAAGATTTGCCATAGGCCGATTATGGCCGTTTACCTGAATGATTTCTTCCGCCGGTAAGGACCAATTCAATACCTTTATAATTTTTTATATTGAAAATTAGGCCCATTGTTTTTGTTGTGATTCAACGCATGTTTTCATATTGAGTGCGCCAATGCACTTTACAATTTGTATTCGGGGATTGTCGATCTTTTTATTTTCATTCATTAATAGAGTCGACTTTTCTTGTCAGTAAAGGGCTATTGTGTTTATATGAAAAACATAATACATGGTTGCTTGTAGATATGAAATTTCTCTTCTCGTGTTCAACTCGACATCTCACTCGTTCGCTGCGCTCACTCGTGAGTTGTCGAGTCAAACACTCGAAGAGAAATTCCATATGTAAGCGCGCCCATGTATTATCATGTGTTATTCTCTATTTTATTTCTTGCGTTGACGCTTGCGTTTGCATTTGCATTTGCGTTGGGGTAGGCCTCTCAAAGTTACATTAGAGATCTAGAACATCGGGGTCTAGCTTCACAAAATCATGAGAGGACAAAATAAAGAAAAAGACGAATGGCGAAACTACTAGTAAAATTATTATAGACTCGCTATTAAGGTTCCAAGCCGGTAAATATTTAAGTTTGCTTTCGGTATAATATTGACGGCGGTTTTTATATTACGATTTTTTTAAAAACAGGTTTCATGCCGATGCAATTCGAGTTATCCTGCCTCATGGGCAGACGACCTCTTATCAAATTGTTTTATTACGAACAGCTAACTACCGCAGTAAAACGATATTTTTTAAGTTTGTAATTTGCGACCGTTTTTCATCTCTTGATGTCAAGAGATTTTTTCGACCACTTTATCGTTGCGTTTTATTGCGTTTGGTAGAAAACAAGAGGGAAAAATCATTAAACGAGGCAGAACATTTAGCCATCGCAAACAAATACAAATTGAGAGTCTTAAGTTTCAAAATGGCTGATTTGTTTAAATGAGGGATTTCTAACAAAGCCATCGATATACGAGTCTTATAGTTCAGTGTATTAGATCAGCTACTTCAGTACAAAGAAGATCAATGTTTTTAAAAAGAGCAAATTATCTTGCCGAAATTAAAATCCTATTGTATATTTCACAAGAAAGGCTTCAAGAAACATTCCGTCCATAGGTTTCGTTTTATGGGCAACTGGGTTTATGATGTCTACGTTTTGGATTGATTGGCAAACAGATGTAAGACTCCTGCAGTTTTCAAGAATTGAAGTGCGTGATCAATAGAAGTGTTTATATGAGAGTCTATGTTTACAGTCTAACTACGGTTGTGACGTTCCAAACACGCGTGTAGCTTCTGGGAAATATACTTTACAAAAGCAATGGAGAGTACTCCAAACTTCGGCATTTCTGGTTTAAATAACTCTTTTTATCAAGCTTCCCCACCCCGATTCGAGAGAAAGTACGGCAATATAATATTAACTCTCACTTGAATTGCTTCATTATGTATATATTTCCAAACGTCTAAAATACAGCCTTCAAGAGTTTGGATTCGTTTATGTAAACTATGTAAATGAACGCAAAAACTCCGGGACAAAGTCGTCTCAAATAAAAGAGACTGTAGGTGCGAAAACACCTTAAAACCCGTCGCTTTGAATATTACATGTCGACTTTAAGTTTTTATACGAGGGTTTCAATGAGGTGATGGCTTTTACGGCTAACGGTTAAAATTTTTGGCCAATTTACGGCTAACAGTTAACACCTTTCCATTGTTTTCACCAGAAAAAAATTTTTTTACGGCTAACTCTTTTTACGACTAACGGTTAAAATTTGTCAATTTTCACGCCTAAAGGCTAAATGCTTTGGGCGTCTGACGGCTCATGGTTAACCGCATTGAGGCCATCTTGTATGATCTGGGATCTGCAAATTGGTTACGCGATACACTCCTGCCTGTGAATCCTGCCTGAGCGTTGACGAGAAGACTCATATAAGAGTTGACTAGGATAGAAACGGTACAAACATCTAAATGATTAAAATAAAAAAGCACTGCATGTTGTCGCTTATAGAAAACTAAGCAACGATACAAGCGCAACGATTAATGGGCTTCCGAAGGATTTTCTTTCGCTTGGAGTGGAACGGAAAATAGTCGACGATGATGACTGAATTAACCTATTATTTTCCCCTTTATTACCTCCTTTATGATCCCGCCTGTGAGACAGTGAAACACAAGGCTGTTGATTAATTTTTTGTCCATGTAAATAGTTTCAGTTGTGATATTACAGCAAAAAATCAGACTGTCTACTTTATGATTATTCTTTTGAAATACATTTGAAAACCGCCCTTTCTGCATTTGACTTAAACCCAATTCGTTGAAGGATAGAAACACTTTCGTTATCAGTGAGTTAAGTTCAAAATATTCTTAAGATTCGTTCGCAAATTCTGCTTTCGATGTGATGAGGAAAACTGAATCAATATGGACGGAAATATGTCATTGATACTCTTAATGATCGTAACGCGACGAAAAAGACCGCTTTCTCTAGTTTGTTGCCTATGATATGGACAAAGGAAGAAATTTATCGGAAGCGAGAATAGACAATGATTAAACTTTCTGGGTATAGAAAATAAAATATAAGAGATGTTTTTCCTTTTAAAAATGTTATTAATATTTCAACCCATCTACAGTTAATTAGTCTTTAAAATTTTCAAGGCGGTAACAAAAACAACCGTATTTCTAAAAGCGGCACGGAGAAGAGGAGCAGGTCTTTCTACTCTATTTCCAGAAGATCTCTAAATTTTTTGTTGCCGTCTGTTTTTGGAGGCTTTAAATTTCGTTCAAGCAATTGAGATCACTAGTGGCCAAGCTTTCCGCTTATTTAGTGAATATCGAAAAATTTTTATATTATTAAATGCACCTTTATCGAAATAAAAAGCAGGAACAGGCTAAATGATTAAATTTCCGGATATGAATCTCGCATAAAGAAACATAAGGATCAGTTTAAGTCAATGGACGAAACTTACTTTCAAAACACGTTAAGGAAGCGTAAAAAGCAATATTTGACATATTTCTTTATTGAGAATATTGAATTTGTATTCATTTTATCTCAAATTGAACTGTTTTCTGTTATTTTTATGGCAGCTAACAGAGCTCGGAGAAAATGCAGCCTTTCTCCTCAGCTTCTCAGTGTATTCCATGGCTTGTGGTCCTCATCATCGAATGTCTGGCCATTCTCATCCTTAATATCATCACCATTGCTGTTTTTGTGAAGAAGAAGCGGCAGCTACAGCGGCGGAGTACATATTTGATCATCCATCTGGCGATAGTCGATCTCTTGGTGGGTGCAGTCTCTGGGCCGCTACAGATTGAAAACAGAATGTCGAAAGACTGTCCTCAATGGAAGTACAGACGAGAGACTT
Source organism: Pocillopora damicornis (assembly GCF_964200805.1). Taxonomy (NCBI): domain Eukaryota; kingdom Metazoa; phylum Cnidaria; class Anthozoa; order Scleractinia; family Pocilloporidae; genus Pocillopora; species Pocillopora damicornis. Next base: position 19,864,218 of record NC_142678.1, read on the forward strand.
CTTGGTCTGGTCATATATCTTTTGCATTTGTACATTTATTCTCGTTCACTTCCCTTACAAATCTCATTGCCGTTTCTTTAGAACGGCTACACGCCACATTTTGTCCTCTTAGGCATCGCTTTGTGAGCAAATGGGTTTATAGAGCCATAATTATTGTCATTTGGTTAATACCTATTGTTAGAGAAGCCGCTCAAATTTTCTTATGGGAAATTGGTTATTTCGAGGTAATTAATGCTTACTTGTATCTCCCATTTTATGCAGTTTCTCTATTAGTTATATGTGTATCTTACATCCTCATTATTATCAAAGTACGATGTAGTCGTCATCCTAAATTCCATTCTAGATCCAGAAGAGAAAGAAAACTGACGGGTACTGCGCTTATCGTCTCACTTGTGTCGTTACTTTGTTTTCTACCAGCGATAATATACTTAGCATATCTTGGCTTTTCCTTCACTTATTTCATGAATTTTCATATTAATATGGCTGTGGTAGTTCTATTCTTAGCTAACTCACTTGTAAATCCTATAATTTACGCTCTTCGGATGCCAGGATTCAGAGAAGGTTTATTGCAGCTAGTTTACAGGGTCCCAGACCTTTCTCGTATCGCCCCAGCAAACCTGCCTCTTCGCAACCTTAGGAGAGCGTAGATTGATGGTTGGAAAACTATATATAAAGTTTTTCTTTCAAATAGCTTTAACTTCTTAGCCGAGCAACATGCATTTCCATTTCATTTTTTGGTGAAATGAGAGTAGACTCGAAGGATAGAAACGGTACAAACATCTAAATGATTAAAATGAAAAGCGATGCATCTCGTCGCTTCTAGAAAACTACACAACGATATAAGTGGAACGATTAGTGAGCTTCCGGTTAGTTAGGTTTTTCTTTGTGTGGAACGAAAAAATCATCAAGGAATCTTCAAATAGCCAGTATGAAAAAAATCGGAATTATTATGAGGAGAGAATACTTTCTTTTCCCATTGGAGTTACTCTTAAATTAAGTAAAAACGTACCGATAGATCTAAAGAAATAAATGTCACCTTGTTATTCTATTTTGAAAAGTTTTGTCGGCTGGGTCACTTTTTCTCTTTAATATTATATATTCTCAGGTACTAACCGACAGCTTTTAAAGATTCAACTTTAGGATCTAGGAAATAGCTCATTTCCGATAGTATTTTGCAGTTTATCATGATGTACGATAAAGTAGAGAGCTTCGTCCAAATTAATTCAATACAGTGTGTGTACGCTTTCACCCAAAATTTCGGTTCAGCTGCACTCAACTTAATATGCTCTAATTACGATCCCGCCTGTGGGACAGTGAAACGCAAGGCTGTCAATAAATGTCTTACTCATGAAAGTATTTTTAATTTAAGATATGAGATTACAACTGTATTAGTTTTGAAACAATAAGACTGTCTAATCTACGATTACACTTTTGAACTCTTGTCCAGTATGTTTGCTTTACTTATGACCTACCTTGTAAGAGAATAAAGTCTTTAATTGAGAAATCATTACCAACTTTCAACAAAGCAATCTTTATGTAACTCCATACTATAGATGCACTGTCTTTATCACCACTTTAAAGATTTCTGTTCGTAAAACTTCTACCCATTTATCTTGCGAATACATAACTGGAAATAACATCCACAGCTGTAATTAATAACCTGAGTTAAGTTAGGCAATTTCTTGAACTGAATATAATAAGGAACCAAGTTTACAGAAGAAGTTTATTTTTAATAAAAGAAAATGACTAGTTCAGTGCAGATATAAGAATGTAAAATCGACCAGAAAAGTTTCTTAAAGGAAAAGAGAGAATTTTTTGGACCACTCATAAGTACTAACACTAAAAAATGCCTCGTATTTGAGTTTTGAAGTGTTTTCTCAGCCACTTAAATTGCCTTCTTCTGTGAAATAACTGCTCCTGTAAACACCAAAAGCTTTTAACATTCCATTCAAGGTTTCTAGAAACTATTCCTCTCCATTCATTTAATATTCAGGTATAAATTCTCCAGACAAAGCTGTTTTGCCGGCGATTTGGGTTCACTTCGAGACGGAACTTTCTTTTAATTAACGACGTACAGGTGTAATTTATCTCACCTATTGTTCGTATTCATGACGAGTTTTTTATTCCTAAATTTGTTATTTATTTGTTAATGAAACATCCATGGGATTTGAGGGCAGACACCACCAAGGCAAACACATCATCGACGGGAAATTACCAGTCAACGGAACGTGCACTTACTATAAATGATTCAGTTCATGTTGGTTTGTCATCTCAAGAAGAGAATTATTTTTTCTAATGAAACAAACATGGCTTTTTCATCACAATTTTACATGGTTTACGTTATATTAAATCTGCAAAGGAAAAAATATGAACGATCGAGACAATTAAATGTTATTATTTCGCGATTCATACTCAAAATTAGTTTGTTATAAGATAAAAACGCACAGTCTAAAATGAACCAACACCCTAAGAGAGATAGAACCAAATTAAAAAAGGAAAGGTTCTGCCTTCAGATAACAACAGCTCAAGTAGGACTGACTACCCGTGGGAGACAGAACCAGGTGAAAAATAGGAAAGGTTCTTGCCTCCGATAACAACAGCCCAAATAGGACTGACTACCCAAGAAAGAAAGAACTAGTTGAACCCGGTGACAAAATCGGGGATTAAAAGTTAAAAAAAATGAAGATTCTTCCCTTACGGAGATAAGACAGTTAATTAAGGACTGACGAGCTCTCGAATCTTCCGTCTTAGAGGGATGTTGTCGATTCTCTTCAAAACGTCTTACAGAGATTGAATATTTGGACTTCTAGAGAATCAGAAACTGGCATTTTTGTCGCGACTTTAATAATGACTTAGCGAACGACAAAAAGTTACCTATTTCTTTGATCCGCGAGGCGATCAGAACTCAGCTGTTTTGTTGTGAATATATTGACACCAGTGTCACGCAAGCGTGGGAGCGAGGCACACGATTCACACGAACAAAACCAATCAAGTTTCGGCGTCCGACGAAAAACTTCACTAATGTTGTTTAATCATAATATGTTTTAATACAACGCCTCAAAATTTGGGATTGTTGGATTGCTTTAGCCCTTCCTTAGTGACTACGATGAAAATTAGGCATTTTTGGAGTCTTTTACCTTAAAATCGAGTTTAGGAATTGGTCGAAAGAACCTTTCAGGAGAGCGAGGTTTGTGTATACATTACACTTTCTGTTTTGTTCACCTTTCGGGCATACCTCCACTCATTACACAATAGCAGGTTTCTATCCTTTGGTTGGGAAAGATCTAATCTCACATCCGACGGAAGGTTAATCTCTTCTAATCTTTCAGATGTTTAAGATAATTAGCATGGAACATTTGAATTATGACACGAGAGCACTCTCGTGTTCTAAAATCCTGCCAAAAATTTAGGACATGCTTATAGGAGGGCCAGTCTCAGCCAAAGCTCTCAACATTTTCTTTTGTCTCACGAAATACAAAATAACTGAACTCGGACAACCTGTTCTAACCTTTCTTTCACGCACCGCTCAATAGTTTTCCGCTTTTGGTTTGTACAGTCACACAGAAAGTAAAATTCCAGTTCAGACAAGTGTGATATGTAGTTGAAAAGGATCAAATAAAGAGTAATAACGAGTTTTTATCAATTTTTTTGACGAACCGCTCCGTACTTTTTCCGTTGCCCAGACTTTCACCTTTGCAAAATCACTCAATAATTGAAACTCAAGCTCGGACAAGTGACGAAATGGAAGAGGATCATGAGTCAAAAAAAATATTTAAAAAAATTAATAAATAATATTGATCATACAAAAACAGATACATGCTTTCAGGGTTGAGGAGAGCACGTGGGTCCATTGTGCATTTAACAATCGCGATCGCGAGCTTTTCGAAAAGCTCTGAGAAGATGTCACTTTATTTTTGGCAATGGACGGGAGGAATAGACGATAATTAAATCCCTGAAACATCCACACAATGGAAAATAAAAATAGAATCTTAATCATGCACTAAATGTTTTCCCTTCGGATCAAATGAATGTTTAGGTAGCTTTCAAAAACTGCTCTGTCACTTGTTTTCAGGGTAACTTTCTCATCAAAAGCATGGAAAGACGGCTATGCGTGTTTTATGCGACGCGTATCTTGTCAACGAAAAAGCGGTACTCAGCAGTTATCGAGATCAGGCCCAAACAGGTAAACTCGTAATTGGCAAAAAAGGTTACATAGAAACTGAAAGTGTTCGCCCCGTGGTTCGCGCAAGCGAGTGACGGATCTCTTGCGCGCGCGTTTTCACGATCAAAGATGTGCCAGAGAGAATGTCGTTACTCATTTGCAGCGCTAGCATTAGACACAAAATTTACGTACTTCCTACGGCAGTCCTTGCTGGAGCGTGACCACTGACTGCCTGTCCATTCTCAGAGAGAGCAGAACCGGTTAGGCCATAAGCAAATTTGTCAGATCTCAAAACTGTTTAAGAGGCGGGGGGAAGGGTTTGTCATAAAAGATGTGTAGTCATAATGTCTCGGTTAATGTATTGTAGGGGTTTGGGAAGGTAATTATCAAGCATTGATCAAACTTTCGAACCATTGCTATCCTTACATACACCGCATGATGAAATACTTGATTAACAATAAAAAAGCAATTGATCATTCAAAATGAAGATTCCGGAACTATATCAACTTTATCGATCAGTAAGAGTAAAATGCCTTAACATTGCTGTGGATCAGTTATCCAGTCTGTTGATAGTTCGATACCAAATACATCGCTGGTATCCATAAAAATGAATCGAATAAACAGCGTAGCGATATGGCATCAGAAGCACTTTCATTTGCGCGACGAAGTGAAACATTTAATATGACGTTTAGTTTGTTTACTTATAGTGTGAAATTTTAAAGACTGCAAGTTTTCATCGAAATTCATTCTCTTTACAGAAATAAACCCCTCACTGTGGGCTGAATCACAAGCAGCGTAATGGCGAAGTTAATATCTCATTTAAAACATAAACTGTTGGAAGGCGAGAATGAAAGAAGTAACCGGTAGCGACAACCACTTTCTTTGCTTTCTTTCGAATTGGATTTCTGATCGAAGTTTTCGCTATTCTTCGATATGAACAGTAAGAAAAATTATGGAACGAACATCAACTAAGTTAATGCTTATATTTACCTGGGAAAAGTCGTATTCCCCAACGGTGTATGAGTAAACAATTCATCTCCTTAACCCCTCAGATTCAACAACATCAACATAGTGTCTTCCGCCCCGCAACACTCCGAGGAAGACTGGTAACGAAAGGCTGTATCGGTCCATCAGGAAAGTTTGATGAAGCACTCAACTCTTACAGACCATTTCTAACATTTATGAGCGTAAAAATAGAAGGATTTGAGATATCAGTGCGCAGCTCTGTGATAACGGCCCTGATATTCTTATCGAAAGGATATCACCTCAGTCCTAGACTCGTTAGAAGTTTGTAATTACATTTATTTAGTTAGTGCATGCTGTTGGTCAAGAACACTAACGACGTAAACTTAAAACTCCTGCAAATATTTCCTCGTGAGCCTCATAGCTTTGGAATTTCCTTTTCTTCTTTTCACTGATATATTATGTAGTCGGCATTTGTCATGCTAGAGAAATATATGTATATTTATATCCACGAAAGAAACCTTAGCTAAGTATTGAATCTTCGACGAGACTTTTCGGCATAGGCAAGTGAATTTTCTGAAATTGTTGTGATATTGAAGGTAATTAATCTTCGTATGTCTACTTTCATTTTTATGCTCCAGGTCTGATATCCGGCTTATGCCAATTCTGCATTTTGCGGTTTAAATAACTCCTTTTATCATGCTCAACCACCCCCACACACCGACTCGAGAGAAAGTACGGCAATATAATAATAACTCTCACTTGAATTGCTTCATTATGTATATATTTCCATACGTCTAAAATACAGCCTCCAAGAGTTTGGATTCGTTTATGTAAACTATGTAAATAAACGTAAAAACTCTAGGACAAAGTCGTCTCAATAAAACAAAGGCTGTAGGTGCCAAAAAGACCTTAAAACCCTATGCTTTGAATATTGCATGTTGACTTAAAGTTTTTATAGGAGGGTCTCAATGGGGTGATGACTTTTACGGCTAATGATTAAAACTTTTGGCCAATTTACAGCTAACAGTTAAAATCTTTTTACGGCTTATTCTTTTTACGACTAACGGTTAAAATTTGTCAATTTTTACGCCTAACGGCTAAATGTTTTGGCCGTTTTACAGCTCACGGTTAACCGCATTGAGACCCTCTTATATGATCTGGGATCTGCAAATTGGTTACGCGATACACTCCTGTCTTTGAATCCTGGCTGAGCGTACACGAGAAGATTCATATAAGAGTTGACTAAGGATAGAAACAGTACAGAAATCTAAATGATTAAAATGAAAACCAATGCATTAAGTCGCTTATGGGAGAATTAAGCAACGATACAAGCGTAACGATTAATGGGCTTCAGAAGGATTTTCTTTCGCTTGGAGTGGAACGAAAAATAATCGACGATGATGACTGAAGTAACCTATCATTTTCCCCTTAATTACCTCCTTTACGATCCCACCTGTGAGACAGTGAAACACAAGGCTGTTTATTATTTTCTTGTTCATGAAAATAGTTTTTAATTTAGGATATGATATTACAACAAAAAGTGAGACTGTCTACTTTATGATTATTCTTTTGAGGTCCTGTTCAGTATGTTTGCTTTACTTATGACCTACTTATAAAGTCTTTAATTAAAAAATTATTACCAACTTTTAACAACGCAGTCTTTATATAACTACATGTAAAAGAAGCATGGTCTTTACCATCGCTATAAAGATTTCTGTTCATAAAATTTCTACGCAGTTATCTTGCGAATACTTCATTAGAAATACAATCCAAAGCTGTCATTAATAACTTGAGTTAAGATAGGCAATTCCTTGAACTGAATATAATGAGGAACCAAGTTTTCAAGAGAAGTTTATTTTTATCAAAAGAAAATGACCAGTTCAGTGTAGACATAAGAAATGAAAAATCTACTGAAGAAGTTTTTTTTAGAGGAAAAATGAAAATTTTGTGGACCATTGATTATTAACAACATTAAGAAAAAATTTGAAATGTTTCCTCAGCCAGTTAGATTGCTTTTTCTGTGATATAACTTCTTCTAGGCCTGTAAACACCAAAAGTTTTCAAGGCTTTCAACACTCCATTCAAGGTTTCTAGAAACTATTCTTCTTCATTTATTTGGTATTCAGGTATTGATTCCCCAGAGGAGGCTGTTGTGTCGGCGATTTGGATACAGAACCTTTTTTGAATTAACGACGTACAGGTGTAGTATAGCTTATCAGTTGTTCCTGTTCACCTGCACTCAAAACGTCTTCCGAAATTTAGATATCATATGTCAGACATTTGGAAAACTAATTTCGAGTCTTGATAGCGGTGTGTTTATTCTTTATCACTATTCCTTGGCTTGTTGTTTTTTTATTCATTCGAAAAACCATCTTTGGTCAAATTTAACTCTAACTTATTTTTAAGAGGATACGACGTACTTCATTATCAGTGAGGTATGTTCATAAGATTTCATTCGTTTACAAACTCTAACATCGGTGAGATGAGGTAAAACCAGGTAAATGGGTGGAGAGAAGTTATGGAAAATCCTTTGTCAGTCTGTGGAAAATTTGAGAATTTTAGTTTTTTTCCTTCTTTTAATGCTTATGAAACAGTTGATGAATTTGAGACCTCTTGTGAGAAGCCTGTTGCTTCTCAGCATTCGTTACACGTTCGTGACAAGACGATGAAAAGCTCTTTGTTGGTTTCATTACCGAGTACAACATTTACCATGTTAAAGAGAGGACTTGATCCCCTCTTGCTATCTTTGTTATCATATTTACGCACATCGACAATCTTTTACAAGTATGTAGAACATTTTAGCTTGTTTCTAATGATGCTTATAAAACGATTAAGGCAACTGAGATCTATTGTATAAAGGCTTTTGCTTACTCAGAGTATTTCAAAAGAATGTTGTATTGTTGAAAAAAGAAGAAATTTTTTCCAAAAATAGAGGGAGACTGAATTATCAAACTTTGAGATATGTATTGCACCAAAAAATAGGAACATGAAATTGAGTCAAAGCACAAAAGAAAGGTAGCAAATATAATTCTGTTGCTATGGTAATTCGGAAAAACTGATAAGTTTGGTCAGCATTGTACTCTTCCTCAGCATGCTGCTTTCTTTTCTATTTGAAAACCGCCCTTTCTGCATTTGACTTAAGCTCAGCTCGTTAAAAGGATAGAAACACTTTCGTTATCAGTGAGGCAAGTTCAAAATATTCTTAAGATTCGTTCGCAAATTCTGCCTTCGATGTGATGAGAAAAACTGAATCAATATGGACGGACATATGTCATTGATAATCTTAATAATCGTAACGCGACGAAAATGATCTCTTTCTCTAGTTTGTTGCTTATGATATTGACAAAGGAAGAAATTTATCGGAAGCGAGAATAGACAATGATTAAACTTTCTGGGTGTAGAAAATAAAATATAAGAGATGTTTTTCCTTTTAAAAATGTTATTAATATTTCAACCCATCTAAAGTTAATTGGTCTTTGAAATTTCCAAGGCGATAACAACAACAACCGTATTTCTAAAAGCGGCACCGAGAAGAGGAGCAGGTCTTTCTACTCAGTCTTTCTACTCTATTTCCGGAAGATCTCCAAATTTTTTGTTGCCGTCTGTTTTTGGAGGCTTAAATTTCGTTCAAGCAATGGAGATCACTTGTGGCAAAGCTTTCCGCTTATTCAGTGAACATCGAAAAAGTTCTATAATTATTATTAAATTCGTCTTTATTGAAAGAAAAAAAAAGGAATAGGCTATGATGTGTATTCATATCCGCATAAAAAAACACGAGGATCAGTTTTAGTCAACAGACGAAACTTAGTCAAAGCACATAAAAAAAAGTGAAAAGCAATATTTGACATATATCTTTATTGAGAATATTGAAATCATATTTCGTTTTATCTCAAATTGCAATTTTTTCTGTTATTTTCATAGCAGCTAACAGAGCTCAGAGAAAATGCAGCCTTTCTACTTAGCTTCGCAGTGTATTCCATGGCTTGTGGTCCTCATCATCGAATGTCTGGCCATAGTCATCCTTAATGTCATCACCACTGTTGTCTTTGTGAAGAAGAAGCGTCAGCCACAGCGGCGGAGTACATATTTGATAATCCATTTGGCGATAGTCGATCTCTTGGTGGGCGTAGTCTCTGGGCCGCTACAGATTGAAAACAGAATATCGAAAGACTGTCCTCAATGGAAGTACAGACGAGAGACTACTTGGTCTCGTCATATATCTTTTGCATTTGCACATTTATTCTCGTTCACTTCCCTTACAAATCTCATCGCTATCTCTTTAGAACGGCTACACGCAACATTTCGTCCATTCAGGCATCGCTTTGTGAGCAAATGGGTTTATAGAGCCATAATTATGGTCATTTGGTTAATAGCTATTGTTAGAGAAGTCGCCCAAATTTTCCTATGGGAAATTGGTTATTCCGAGGTAATTAATGCTTACTTGTATCTCCCATTTTTTGCAGTTTCTCTATTTGTTATCTGTGTATCTTACATCCTCATTATTATCAAAGTACGATGTAGTCGTCATCCTCAATTCCATTCTAGATCCAGAAGAGAAAGAAAACTGACGGGTACTGCGCTTATCGTCTCACTTGTGTCGTTACTTTGTTTTCTACCAGCGATAATATATTTAGCATATCTTGGCTTTTCCTTCACTTATTTCATGAATGTTCATATTAATATGGCTATGGTAGTTCTATTCTTAGCTAACTCACTTGTAAATCCTATAATTTACGCTCTTCGGATGCCAGGATTCAGAGAAGGTTTATTACAGCTAGTTTACAGGGTTCCAGACCTTTCTCGTAACGCCACAGCAAATCTGCCACTTTGTAACCTTAGGAGAGCGTAGATAAATGGTCGGAAAACTATTGATTAAGTTTGTTTCTAAATAACTTTAACTTCTTGCCCGAGCAACACGCATTTCCATTTCATTTTTTGGTGATATGAGAGTAGACTCGAAGGATAGAAACGGTACAAACATCTAAATGATTAAAATGAAAAGCGATGCATCTTGTCGCTTCTAGAAAACTACACAACGATATAAGTGGAACGATTAGTGAGCTTCCGATCAGTTAGGTTTTTCTTTGTGTGGAACGAAAAAAATCATCGAGGAATCTTCAAATAGCCAGTATGAAAAAAATCGGAATTATTATGAGGAGAGAATACTTTCTTTTCCCATTGGAGTTACTCTTAAATTAAGTAAAAACGCACCGATAGATCTAAAGAAATACATGTCACCTTGTTATTCTATTTTCAAAAGTTTTGTCGGCTGAGTCACTTTTCCTCTTTAATATTATATATTCTCAGGTACTAACCGACAGCTTTTAAAGATTCAACTTTAGGATCTAGGAAATAGCTCATTTCCGATAATATTTTTCAGTTTATCATGATGTACGATAAAGTAGAGAGCTTCGTCCAAATTAATTCAATACAGTGTGTGTACGCTTTCACCCAAAATTTCGGTTCAGCTGCACTCAACTTAATATGCTCTAATTACGATCCCGCCTGTGGGACAGTGAAACGCAAGGCTGTCAATAAATGTCTTACTCATGAAAGTATTTTTAATTTAAGATATGAGATTACAACTGTATTAGTTTTAAAACAATAAGACTGTCTAATCTATGATTACACTTTTGAAGTCTTGTCCAGTATGTTTGCTTTACTTATGACCTACCTTGTAAGAGAATAAAGTCTTTAATTGAGAAATTATTACCAACTTTCAACAAAGCAATCTTTATGTAACTCCATACTATAGATGCACTGTCTTTATCACCGCTTTAAAGATTTCTGTTCGTAAAACTTCTACCCATTTATCTTGCGAATACTGTAAAAAATAACTTGAATTAAGATAGACAATTCCTTGAACTGAATATAATAAGGAATTAAGTTTTCAAGAGAAGTTTATTTTTAAAGAAAATGACCAGTTCCGTGCAGACATAAGAAATGGAAAATTGACTAAAGAAGTTTTTTAAAGGAATAAATAAAATTTTGTGGGCCATGAGATGTTTTCTCAGCCAGTTAAATTGTCTTCTTCAATAGACTTCTCCTGTAAAAACTAAAAGCTTTCAAACTCCATTTAAGGTTTCTAGAAACTAATTATCTCCATTTATTTCAGTGAAATTCAGGTATTGATTCTCCAGGCTCGCTTGGATACGGCACTTTCTTTGAATTGACGACGTACAGGTGTAGCATAACTTACCTGTTGTTCCTGTTTAGCTGCAGTCAAAACGTCTTACGACATTTAGATATCATACGTCAGACATTTGCAAAACTAATTACGAGTCTTGATAGCGGTGTGTTTATTCTCTATCACTATTCCTTGGCTTGTTGTTTTCTTATTCATTGAGATAGCCGCCTTTGGTCAAATTTGACTAAATTTACTTCGTTATCAATGATGAGGTATGTTAGCAAAATTTAATTCGTTTACAAACTCTGGTTTTGGGGAGAAGAGGTAAAGCGAGTTAAAATGGGTGGAGAGAAGTTATTGAAAATCCTCTGTAAGCCTGTGGAAAATTTTAACCAAAAGCTTTCAAACCATCATTCAAGGATTTTAGAAACTATTTATTTCCACTCGTTTGATGTGCTTATGTCGATTCTCTATATTTAGCTGTTTTGTACGTGGATTTACGACGATACAGGAATTTAAACACACTAAAAATCGCGATGCTTTTATCTGTAATTCTTGTTTAGCTGCTATGAAAATATCGTTTTCCTTCCAGCTATTATCTGTCAATCATTCGCAAAAACTAAATGGAGTTCTATTAGTGATAAGTTTGGTCAGCATTGTATTCTTCCTCAGCATGCTGCTTTCTTTTGTATTTGAAAACCGCCTTTTCTGCATTTGACTTAAACTCCATTCGTTAAAGGATAGAAACACTTTCTTTATCATTGAGGTAAGTTCAAAATATTCTCAAGATTGGTTTGCAAATTCTACCTTCGGTGAGATGAGCAAAACTGAATCAATATGGACGGAAATATGTCATTGATGATGTTAATCATCGTAACGCGACGAAAGAGATATCTTTCTCAGGCTTGTTGTTTATTATATTGACAACGGAAGAAATTCATCCTAAGCGAGAAAAGACAATGATTAAATGTCTGAGTGTGGAAAATAAAACATAGGAAATGTTTTTGCTTTTAAAAATGTTAGTTACATTTTACCGTACCTACAGTTAATCTGTCTTTGAAATTTTCAAGGTGGTAACAACAACAACAACCGTATTTCTAATAGCAGCCCTGAGGAGAGGAGCAGGTCTTTCTACTGTATTTCCGGAAGATTTTTGAAATTTGTTTGTTGCCATCTGTTTTTGGAGGCTATAAGTTTTTTTCTGAGAACGCAATTGAGATCACTAGTGGCAAAGCTTTCCGCCTATTCAGGAAAAGGTTGATCATGATTACATTTCCGAATATGAATCTTGCATAAAGAAACATGAGGATCACTTTAAGTCAACGGACGAGACTTAGTTGGTCAAAACACGTTAAAAAACGTAAAAAAGTAATATTTGACATGATATTATAAGTTTGTTCTGTTGTCTCACGGCAAAGTCATTTGATGTGAGACAACAGAACAAACTTATGATAACATCCAACTACCACGATGAACAACAACCTATTTCATAACAATATTTGAAATATTTATTTATTGAGAATATTATTTCATTTCATCTGTAATTCAACTGTTTCCCGTTTTTCGAAGAGCATTTTACGCACAAAAGCGATGCAAAAATGTGCACACTCGTAGTATCAATACGACCACCACATCCCTGAACCGGGTGGCGTATTTTTCGTGTGTAACACGTGGTGCGGTGATATTGAGCCAGAAAACTTAGCCATTGCAACACATATAAATTGGGAGACCTATGTTTCAAAAAGGCTGATTAGTTCAAATAAGGAATTTTTAACAAAGCCATCAATATACGAGTCTTATGGTTCAGTGTATTAGATCAGCTACTTCAGTGCAAAGAATATTAATGTTGATAAAAGTAAACTAACAGCTTTTACAAATTCAACTCTTTGATCTAGGAAATAGCTCATCTCCGATAGCATTTTGCAGTTTGACTATGATAAAGTTAAGGACTTAGTCCAAATTAACGCAATTCAGGTTTTTGCATCCATCCATAATTTCGGTCAAGCTGCACTAAAATTACCATGCTCTAATTACTTCCTTTATGATCCCGCCTGTAAGATAGTGAACGTGAGACTCTCAATAAATGTCTTATTCATCAGAATATTTTTAACTTAAGATATGACATAACAACTGTATTAGTTTCAAAAAATTAGATCGTCAAATTTTAGTTGATAATACTTCTCTTGAAGTTAATTAAGAAATTATTACTTAATGAAAAATCGACTAAAGAAGGTTTTTTAAAGGAAAAAAGAAATTTTGTGGACCATAATAAACAACATTAAAAAAATGCCTTGTATTTAAATTTTAAAATGTTTGCTAAGCAAGTTAAATTTCCTTCTATGATATAACTTTTCCTGTAAACACCAAAAGCTTTCAAAACTCTTTTGAAGGTTTCTATAAACTATTCATCTTCATTTATTTGATATTCATGCCCACGTATTGATTCTCCAGACGAAGCTGTTTCGCCGGCGTTTTGGTTACACGTAGATACGGAATTTTCTTTGAATTAACGACGTGCAGGTATAGAACAGCTTGCCTTTTCTTCCTGTTCAGCTACACTCAGAACGTCATCCGACACCTAGATATCATAAGTCACACATTTGTAAAACTAATTTCGAGTCTTGATAGTGGCGTGTTAATTCGCTATCACTATTCCTTGGCTTTTTGTTTTCTTATTCATTCGGAAAACCGCCTTTAGTTAAATTTGACTTATTTTTTTAGAGGATACGAAGTACTTCCTTATCAGTGAGGTATGTTCGTAAGATTTAATTCGTTTACAAACTCTAGTTTTGGTGAGATGAGGTAAGGCGAGTTGAAATGGGTGGAGAGAAGTTTGCACTCTTCCTCAGCATGCTACTTTCTCTTCTATTTGAAAACCGCCCTTTCCGCATTTGACTCAAACTTAATTCGTTAAAGCATAGAGACACTTTCTTTATCAGTGAGGTATGTTCAGAATATTCTTAAGATTCGCTTGAAAATTCTGCCTTCGATGGGATGAGGAAGACTGAATTAATATGGACGGAAATGTGTCATTGATAATCTTAATAATCGTAACGCGACGAAAAAGATATCTTACTCTAACCTGAGACATGGTTTAATGCTATACCGGTTTACAGATTTAATGAATATAACCGAAGAAGTTACAATTCATGGACCCAACGTTTCGACACTCCTGTCTAGTGCCTTCATCAGAGGTGTTCTGAACGCTGCAACAAGAGGTCCTTTTATATGATCGCTAATTAGCTGCCATTTTTCTGATGAGGTGTAAATAGGCGTCAGGAAGCAAGCCGCCATCGTTACGATTTAAAGGAGCGTGGGCGGAGTTAATATGCCAAGCCTCCAAACAAAGGCGCTAGTGGTAACGCCGATTAGTGGCGTCGGTTCGTTGTTCTTTCGTGACAGGATCCTTTGGTTTGGCGAAAATATGCCCCGAAGTCTGAAAAGGTTTTTGAGCAACTTTAACGTTGTGGCTATTCATAACTTTTCTCAAGAGGGCTGACTGTCTACCATCTTCACTCGATTCGAAGGCTGAGGAGAGGAAATATGTTTCTAATGCCCTAAAGGCAAATGGCTATACAAAAATCTCTCACTAATCGGCGTTACCACCAGCGCCTTTGTTTGGAGGCTCCTTTAAATCGTGACGATGGCGGCTTGCTTCCTGACGCCTATTTACACCTCGTCAGAAAAAAGGTAGCTAATTAGCGATCATATAAAAGCTCCTCTTGTTGCCGCGTTTAGATCACCTCTGATGAAGGCACTAGACAGGAGTGTCGAAACGTTGGGTCCATGAATTGTAACATCTTCGGTTACATTCATTAAATCTGTAAACCAGTGTAGCATCAAACCATATCTAAATGTCCACCTGGTTGCCGTGTGAACTTTTAATGTATTTTACTCTAACATGTTTCCTATGATATTGACAAAGGAAGAAATTTATCCGAAGCGAGAAAAGATTATGACTAAACTTCTGGGTGTAGAAAATAAAACATAAGAGATGTTTTACCTTTTAAAAATGTTGGATATATCTCACCGTGCCTACAGTCAATTTGTCTTTGAAATTTTCAAGGCGGTTACAACAACAACAACCGTATTTCGAATAGCGGCACCGAGAAGGGGAGCAGGTCTTTCTATACTCAGTCTTTCTACTATATTCCAGAAGATCTCTAAATTTTTTGTTGCCATCTGTCTTTTGAGGCCATAAATTTCCTTCAAGCAATTGAAATCACTAGTGGCAAAGCTTTCCGCTTAGTCAGTGAACATCGAAAAAGTTCAATATTAGTAAATTCGTCTTTATCGAAAGAAAAAATAAGGAATAGGCTGGATGATTAAATTTCCGGATATGGATCTCGCATGAAGCAAGAGGATCAGTGTAAGTTAACAGACGGAACTTAGTCAGTCAAAACACCTCGAAAAATGTAAAAAGAAATCTTTGACATACATTTCTTTACTGAGAATATTGATTTCATATTTCATTTCATCTCTAAGTGAACTGTTTCCTGTTTTTTTTTATGACAGCTAACGGAGCTCAGAGAAAATGCAGCTTATCTCCTCAAATTCGCAGTGTATTCCGTGGCTTGTGGTCCTCATCATCGAATGTATGGCCATAGTCATCCTTAATATCATCACAGTTGTTGTCTTTTTGAGGAAGAAGCGTCAGCTACAGCGGCGGAGTACATATTTGATCATCCACCTGGCGATAGCCGATCTTTTAGTAGGCGTAGTCTCCGGGCCGCTACATATTGAAAGAGGAATGTCGCAGCTCTGTTCTCTATGGAATTACAGACGAAAGACTATTTGGTCTCGTCGTTTATCTTCTGTATTTCTACATTTATTCTATTTCACTTCCCTTACAAATCTTATTGCCATTTCCTTAGAACGGCTACGCGCAACATTTTGTCCATTCAGGCATCGCTTTGTGAGGAAATGGATTTATAGAGCCATAATTATTGTCATTTGGTTAATACCTATTGTTAGAGAAATCGCTCAAATTTTCTTATGGGAAATTGCTAATCGAACTGTAATTAGTACTTACTTGTATTTCCTATTTTATGCAGTTTCCCTATTTGTTATCTGTGTATCTTACATCCTCATTACTATCAAAGTACGATGTAGTCGTCATCCTCAAATCCATTCTAGGTCCAAAAGAGAAAGAAAACTGACGGGTACTGCGCTTATCGTCTCACTTGTATCGTTACTTTGTCTTCTGCCAGGGACAATATATGTAGCATGTATTGACCATTCCTCCACTTGTTTTATGACGAATTCTCATATTTTCATGGCTGTGGTAGTTCTATTCTTAGCTAACTCACTTGTAAATCCTATAATTTACGCTCTTCGGATGCCAGGATTCAGAGAAGGTTTATTACAGCTAGTTTACAGGGTTCCAGACCTTTCTCGTATCGCCCCAGCAAACCTGCCACTTCGTAACCTTAGGAGAGCGTAGATTGATGATGGGAAAACTATATATAAAATTTTCTTTTAAATAACTTTAACTTCTTAGCCTAGCAACATGCATTTCCATTTCATTTTCTGGTGACATGGGAGTAGACTCGAAGGATAGAAACGGTACAAACATCTAAATGATTAAAATGAAAAGCTGGGCACCTAGAAAACTAAACAGCGATATAAGTAGAACGATTAGTGAGCTTCCGGTCAGTTAGGTTTTTCTTTTTGTGGAACGAAAAAATCATCGAGGAGTCTCCAAATATAAAAAAAATTGGAATCATTATGAAGAGAGAATACTTTCTTTTCCCTTTGGAGTTACTCTTAAATTAAGTAAAACTGTACCGATAGATCTAAGGAAATAAATGTCACCGTGTTCTTCTATTTTCAAAAGTGTTGTCGGCTGGGTCACTTTTCCTCTTTAATATTATAATTCTCAGGTACTAATCGACAGCTTTTAAAGATTCAACTTTAGGATCTAGGAAATAGCTCATTTCCGATAGCATTTTGCAGTTTAATTACGATAAAGTAGAGAGCTTCGTCCAAATTAACTCAATACAGCAAGTGTACGCTTTCATCCAAAATTTCGGTTCAGCTGCACTCAACTTAACATGCTCTAATTACGATCTCGCCTGTGGGACAGTGAAACGCAAGTCTGTCAATAAATGTCTTACTCATGAAAGTATTTTTATTTCAAGATATGAGATTACAACTGTATTAGTTTTAAAACAATAAGACTGTCTAATTTATAATTACACTTTTGAAGTCTTGTCCAGTATGTTTGCTTTACTTATGACCTACCTTGTAAGAAAATAAAGTCTTTAATTAAGACATTATTACCAACTTTCAACAACGCAATTTTTTATGTAGCTCCATATTATACTGGATGCACAGTCGTTATAACCGCTTTAAAGATTTCTGTTCGCAAAACTTATCTTGCGAATACTTAATTAGAATTAACATCCACAGCTTTAATTAAGAGAGATAGAACCAAATTAAAAAAAGGAAAGGTTCTGCCTTCAGATGACAACAGCCCAAATAGGACTGACTACCCAAGAGAGACAGAACTAGGTGACCCGGGTGACAAAACCGGGAATCAAAAATGTGAAGAAACTAGACGCATAACTGTGTGAACTCGGGCTTACTTAGGGTGCGTTTAAATTAGCAATTTTTGTGGCGATTTTCAAAAATTTAATTAATTTTGTCTTATCCTTCTGACAGGACGGAAAATGCGTGCACTGTAAATACCTCCCGTTGTCCCATACAAAGCCTTAGAAAACTTTTCTAAGGCTTTGTATGGGACAACGGGAGGTACTTACAGTGCACGCGTTTTCCGTCCTGTCATTGAAACATCTGCCAGGTCCATCTTGGTGTTCTTAATAAAATTTTAGAAGTCAATTCTTTACCATTCTTTACTATGATGCAAATCATTAAAATCGCAGCAGAATTCGTTTTATTTGCAGTATCCCTTGCTTGTTTTTTTTTCTATTAACATTCTCTTTTTTGACGGTTCCATTGCTTCATAATTTTGTTTTTGCCTTTAATTTTTATTATCTTTTTCGTTTCAGCTCTCACAACAGCTTTAGCTGAACATGTTATAAACTGAATTTTGTGATATCCTCCAGCGTTATGCAATTTTTGAATATTGCTGATGGCCGCAACAAGAGAAGCAGTGCTATTTACAGTTTTAGTATATTCAATTAGAGGCAGTTGACTTTCAGTAAACACCAAGAGGGAATAGACATATTTTGACCTTTTTGTGGGTTTAAAAATACATGTCGTACAGAAAACTGAAAACCACATCAAAAACCCTGTGCATTCACTATTATTTCTTACAAGATTTTCGAGAAGTGATTTGCTGTCAACTGAATCAGACAATATTCCTTCACTGTAATCACTTTTAAGATCTAAACTTACCACAGTTCTACAAATATCAACAGTTTTTGGTAAATCATCTAACGGTAAATACTTTTTCAAAGATGAATTTTCGTATAATCTTTTGCCATACTGAATAACATCAGATGACGTGTTTGAATTCCAATAACTACATGATTTTATTACAGAGGAGCAGGGTGAATAAACAACCACAGCACAACTCACATTGAACTTTCTGGTTTCACAGGCATGACTCTGAAAAAGGGTACTATTTTGAACTTTATCAATGTTAATCCCTTTCAATTCAAATATATCATCGTTATGTATATTCTAAAAATAATGTACTAAGCTATTCAGTGATAATACTTCAAGCAGCACACATTTACCTTGAGGATGGCTTCTACCATAAATATATCCCTTGCACGAGAATCGAATATATTCAAGCCCACATTACCTTTACAATAGATAGCAACTGCAGTACATCCTATTGTCAAGACAAAATTGTCGAAATTTTCGGATATAAGTGATTGAAAGGCTCTATCTAAGGATGTACAGTACTGATATCCTTCTACTGTAGCTTCTTGATGAATAGTACCAGTGTAGCTCTCACTGTATTGAAGTTTATAGTCAGTCTCGAACACATATAAAAGTGTGGGTAATTCTGTCTGCATTAAAAATGATTGTCTGGTTAACTGAGACAAACTTGAATACAACTTATTTTCAATATTCATTATTGACACGAGATCATTAACAGAATTGATTCCTTGTTTGTTATAAAGAGCATAAACTCATTGTAACACATTTTTCCCTGAATTCTGTCCAAATACCAATTCATTAGCTTGGCTATATGGTGCTATTATTGTTTTGCTAGGGTCAATGTACATTGGAGTAGGACCAGGGTTTTTCTCTATATCTGAACTCAGTTGAAATTCACAATAGTTTGATGCATGTGTCTGACTCTTATAAAGACACATGGGTCTATTACAAGAAAACATTGATAAGTACTCACTTGCTCTATACTTCAATTTAATTATCCTTTGATATACCCTCACAGAACAATGCAACAAATACTTCTTCTCATGTCACTTTATTTAATCTTACCCTCTTTGTATTAAGCTTACAAACATTCTTTGTAACTCTTCTAACCTTCACATAACGACGTAGCCAAGAGGACTTCGGTATGCCTGGACGAATACGCTCATAAACAAATTCCTTCAGTTTTCTGTCCTTTCTTCTGAGACGTTTCAGAGTAGCTTCTGTCATTCTACTGGGTTCTCGATCACGTCTAAATACACGGTTGTGTTTACATGTAAACATAATATGAGATAACTCCTTTGGTATAGCAGGTTTCGCTTGATATTTCTCAATAGAAGGTTCACTCGTAAAGGATCGCTCGTAAATTGATCTCTCGTAAAGTTCGCGGACCGACCCGTTCCCAAAACGCTCCACAAGTTTTAGTGTGGGTCTACCGCGAACGGTGTGTGACTTTGTATGTATATTGGGCGCAATAGCCATCGAATTTCTTTCGCGTACATAAAGCAAGGAACTGTCCACGAAGGCAGCCATTGCTTTAAACCATGCGCTCTAAGGTTCATTCTACGCATGCGCCTACACTTCATGCATGCGTTGTAGTGGAACTGCGTTTTGTGACTGAACACAAAAAAAAAAAAAAAAAAAAAAAAAAAAAACGAAGCCGAATTTTAATGCCTCGGGCGTTTCCTTCGGAAAGCCCGAGTAATTAAGGTTCTTCCCTCACGGAGATAAGACAGGTAATTAAGGACTGATTACCCGAGAGAGTGGGTAAGAAATAGCAAAAGAACGAAAGCATTTTTAGGATTCTGTTTTTGAAACTGCGAAATAGTACAATACAATTAGTTAGAAAACCGACTAACTTACTGAGAGCACGTCATCTTACAGGGAAGGAATATTTGAGATGTGATGTTAGGATTCATTCCATAATTAATTATTTTGCTCGAGTTAGGTTCCAACAGTTGGATAATACACCATGTGATTTTAAGCATCTGCCATCTAACTACCACAGAAATAATTCATTATCTTGCTTCGAAAGCACAGAAGCAAAGGTAAACCTTGCTTTGCTAATGAAACTGTTTGAGCATCATTATTAAATGATGATGCTCAAACCGTTTTAATCGGAAAAATTTTCCGCTCAAACGTTATTAAGCAGCGAGATTTATCGTGGGTCATCATATACATCTAGACGGAATTTATCAGACATACAACCCTACCTTAACACCAAATTGGTCAGGCCAGCGAGTAGAATTTCTTACTGGCGAGGTAACACACAGTTAAGACCTTACCTTAAAGAAAGAACTTTAACCCCTTTTCGCAGATACCGCCGAATACAAATACCTTCGCACAGAAATTTCGCTGGGTAAGTTCACGCGCTTACCTGATGTATGGGACTTGCTGAAATGATATTTCATACTGAAGGAGCTCCTTAGTATATACACCAGAAATGTAATATCAAAATATCCACTTAATTGTTTCAAGCGTTAAATGATACTCTTGTATCTTTAGAACATAATGCAGTCGAAATCTCGCTCGAAAACAAGGTCCTTGCCGTACGAATTTTTTTGCAGAAGGACACCCGCAAAGGTGGGAAGTAACCTTAAGGCAATTGAGATCACTTGAACAAAGGGTTTTGCTCATTCAGAGTATATCAAAAAAAAGTTGTATTGTTGGAAAAAGAAGAAATTTACTCCAAAAAGAGAGAGAGAGAGAGATTGAATCATCAAACTTCTGAATATGTATTACACCAATTTAAAAAAAGGAACGTGAAAATGAGTCAAAGTACAAAAGAAAGGTAGCATATATAATTATGTTGCTATGGTTACCGACAATCTGAATTTGTGATTAATCGCGATAAAATTTTCAACTCTATTTCTGCATCTGACATTCGCATTGCCAATCAAGTTACATCTTGCCGTAAGAGCCACCATCACTTAATTTGACTTCTCGAGTGTACCCAAACTCCTTTAAAAAGGAAAAATAAATTACAAATGGACCTCCTATTTCTAACAAATCTTTCAAAGTCAGTAAACTTGCCTGCTTCAATGATATAATTTTTCCCGAAAAAACCAAAAGCTTGCAAACCTCCATTCAAGGATTTTACAAACTATTTCTTTCCACTCGTTTGATATGCTAATGATGATTCTCTACATTCAGCTGTTTCGTAGGTGGATTTACGACGATACAGGGACTTTAATCACATTAACAATCGCAGAGTTTAGGCGGATGCTTCTGTCTGTAAGTCTTATTTAGCTGCGCTAAAAATGTCGTTCTACTTTCAGCTATTTTCTGTCAATCATTCGGAGAAACTAAATTGGAGTTCTGATAGTGATAAGTTTAGTTTGCATTGTATTCTTCCTCAGCATGCTACTTTCTTTTCTATTTGAAAACCGTCCTTTCCGCATTTGACTCAAACTCAATTCGTTAAAAGATAGAAACGCTTTCGTTATTAGTGAGGTAAGTTCAAAATGTTCGTAAGATTAGTTTGCAAATTCTACCTTCGGTGGACGGAAATATGTCATAGATAAGGTAAGGTTATGTTCTAATAAGAATAAGGTAACGCGACGAAAAAGATATCTTTCTCTAGTTTGTTGCTTATGATATTGACAAAGGAAGAAATTTCTCCAAGGCGAGAAAAGACAATGATTAAACTTCTGATTGAGGAAAACAAAACTTGGGAGATTTTTTGCTTTTAAAAATGTTAGTTATATATCACGATACCTACAGTTAATTTGTCTTTGAAATTTTCAAAGCGGTAGCAACAACAACCGTATTTCTTAAAAGCAGCTCCGAGAAGAGGAGTAGGTCTTTAAACTCGGATGAATCTCGCATAAAGAAACACGAGGATCAGTTTAAATTAGCGGACGAAACTTAGTCGGTCAAAAAAAGCTAAAAAATATTTGACATAATTCTTTATTGAGAAAATTGAATTCATATTTCATTTTATCTCAAATTGAACTGTTTTCTATTATTTTCATAGCAGCAAC
Source organism: Pocillopora damicornis (assembly GCF_964200805.1). Classification (NCBI taxonomy): domain Eukaryota; kingdom Metazoa; phylum Cnidaria; class Anthozoa; order Scleractinia; family Pocilloporidae; genus Pocillopora; species Pocillopora damicornis. Next base: position 19,886,806 of record NC_142678.1, read on the forward strand.
AGAGCTCAGAGAAAATGCAGCCTTTCTCCTCAGCTTTACAGTATATTTCATGGCTTGTAGTCCTCATCATCGAGTGTCCCCCTGGCCATAGTCATTCTTAATATTATCACCTTTGTTGTTCTTGTGAAGAAGAAGCGTCAGCTACAACGGCAGAGTACATATCTAGTCATCCATTTGGCGATAGTCGATCTCTTATTAGGCGTAGTCTCTGGGACTCTACTTATTGAATACGCAATGGTGTGGGACTGTCATCTATGGAATTATAGACGAAAGACTATTTGGTCTTTTTATTTACCCATTGCATTTCAACATTTATTCTCGTTCACTTCCCTTACAAATCTTATTGCTATATCCTTAGAGCGGCTACACGCAACATTTTGTCCATTCAGGCATCGCTTTGTGAGGAAATGGGTCTATAGAGCCATGATTATTGCCATTTGGTTTATAGCTATTGTTAGAGAAGTCGCCCAAATTTTCCTATGGGAAATTGGTTATTTCGAGGTAATTAACGCTTACTTGTATCTCCCATTTCATGCAGTTTCTCTATTTGTTGTCTGTGTATCTTACATCCTCATTATTATTAAAGTACGATGTAGTCGTCATCCTTAATTCCAAAAGAGAAAGAAAACTGACGGGTACTGCGCTTATCGTCTCACTTGTATCTTTACTTTGTTTTCTACCAGCGATGATATATGAAGCATGTATCTGCTCTTACTTCACTTGTTTCATAAATGTTCATATGTACATGGTTGGGCTAGTTCTATTCTTAGCTAAATTGTAAATCCTATAATTTACGCTCTTCGGATGCCAGGATTCAGAGAAGATTTATTACAACTAGTTTACAGGGCCCCAGACCTTTCTAACACTCCAGGTAATCTTAGGAGAGCGTAGATTAATGGTAGGAAAACTATTAACTGAATGAAGTTTGTTTCTAAATAACTTTAACCTTTCTCTGCCAAGCCACATGAATTTCTATTAAATTTTTTGGTTTCCATTAAAATCTTAACATCAATTGGAAAAAGTATACGAAGAGACAATTGATACAGTACAGTTTGCCTTTCAATAAAAACAGTTCACTAAACTTACTCGACGTTGTGATCATTTGCATGACAGCTTGAACCAAAATTAATGTGACTTTTAACAAATCCGAGATGAATAACTTAGAGGGACTCTCCCACCCCCTCCCCCACCCACATATATTGAGGAGGCTGTGTGAACACGGAAAAAAAGTCTTCTACTGCTTAATTGAAAAGTACTGTGCGCAAAGCAAAGAAATGCGAAAATATGCGCGAATTAAAAAGTCAAAATCGTGTTTATAACCTCTTGAAGAACCACGGTTATTATATGGACGAGAGTGCTTTACCGGGAACTAAGACACTCACGTACATACTCGTAGTATCAATATGACTACCACATCCAGGAACCGAGAGGCGTATTTTTCGCATGTAACGCGTGGTGCGGTGATATTAAGCAACGACGTCACGATTCGAGCCTCTTTAAACCTTGCTGAATGAACTTGGTTTGTCTGTTGTTCCGATTGTTAATTGGCAGCAAGATTTGTTGTGGTAAGCGATGAAGATGTGAATTAGCATTTCCCGGACAACAAAAGAACGAGAAAACCAAGATTTTCAAGGAAGTCGTCGAAAGTTGCGAGTAAACACAGGTCAATTTTTCAACTGTCCGTGCTGAACAACCATGAAAGGTTTGTAATGATCAGTGATGAGTGATCTTAAAAACTTTAAATTACACCAAAACGATTCAGAGACTGGTACTATCTTGTCGCAACCTCTACTAATTTCATTCAAACGTGACAAAAATAGGCAACTTTTTGGTCAAAAGTTCATTTCAAACCAATGACCAACCTGGAACTTTCAAATGCGCTCGCTCACGATGCGATGCAAAACTTGTCCTTTCATTCATAACGTAGGGAAAATGTCGGGACCCAGGAGATCCATTAAGATCTCTGATCAATTTACGTGCACCTCCGCCAATGTCATTTACTACATAACTTGCACTCATTGCAAAAAGTTATACATTGGTGACACAGGAAGACGACTAGGTGACCGATTCCGTGAACACCTTCGCGACGTAGAAAGAAATGACAAGGACGCATCCAAACCGGTCGCAATACACTTTAATCTCCCTAATCATTCTAAACAGCACATGGCAGTTTGCGGTCTTTCCCTACATCTAGGTATTTCGGAAAGTCGCAAAATTCTAGAACAAAAATTCATTTTCCAAATTGGCATTCTTAAAGCGCTTTTCATTCAACTAATTTATTCTTGTTTTCTCGTCACTATATTCTCACCGATAGCGTGGCTCCATTTTCTGCATATAACCCACACAAAACCCACAATTCCTTCACTCGCTCTGACAAAGGGCCAACGCTCGAAACGTCAGCCTTTAAACTCTTTAAGGTGGCCAATTTACGTTTTCAACACAGTTGATAACACTTAATTACCCTGTTATACTCTCCCACCGACGCAGCACCACAGTTTCTTTAAAAAGTTACCCCCTATATTCATTTGATTAATACCTCACTCGTTTGCTGCGTTTACTCGTTTGATACCGCTCTTGCCACTCGAACATACAATTCATGTCTTCTATTCACCGTGTAATATCCTCTATATATCGACCAGCGATAGCACTCACAGCAAGCATGTCTGTTTATGAACACGCAGACCTTTTATTTTAATTATAATTCTTTATGAAGAAGGGTAGAACGTCGTGAAATGAAAACAGAACGACTCAACATAAAAGAAACTTTGCCGATTGTCGGATTGAAAACGCATTCAGCACTGTAATTATAAGTACGTCATTCTATCGAAGGATCTGAAGACTGGCTCACATGTGCGATGCAAATGCAAACGCAAACGCAAATGGAAATGCAAGCGAGTTCACACGTTCAACGCAAACGCAAGGAAAGAGAGATACGCAAGCGCAAGAAGTATTTTTCCAAGATGGCCGAGAATGATTGGGTTTTTGCCGATTCACACGTGTGGGAAGCAAACGTAAATACAAACTCAAGAAAATGAAAATGTTCTATTATACAAACTATTGTGTTATACAGGGATTTCCAGCCCTTAGGAAAGCCTTAACAACACACGTGAAAAAAATGCGATATTTTTTTACGTGTGTTTTATATCGCTAATCAGCTGCTGACACGTTACACGCCTTTCGCGCCGCTCAATCAGGTTGATGAAAGAACGGCAAAGCCTTCACCATTCTCAATCCAAGGTCGTTTGTCGGAATATTTTCCAATTATGGCAGCTGGAAAACTGAAATATCCGTATCGACGCTTACAGACAGTGACGTTGAAACTTTCTTAGAAAGGAAAAATACCAAAATACGAAATGAAAAACCGAAAGTTACGTATTTAGTGGCTTTAGTAATGGCATTTCTCGCGGCTGAGAAAGAAAATCGACAACTGGAAGATTTGCCATAGGCCGATTATGGCCGTTTACCTGAATGATTTCTTCCGCCGGTAAGGACCAATTCAATACCTGAGAATTTTGTATGTTGAAAATTAGGCCCATTGTTTTTGTTGTGATTCAACGCATGTTTTCATCTTGAGTGCGCCAATGCACTTTACAATTTGTATTTGGGGATTGTCGATCTTTTTATTTTCATTCATTAATAGAGTCGACTTTTCTTGTTAGTAAAGGGCTATTGTGTTTATATGAGAAACATAATAATACATGGTTGCTTGTAGGTATGAAATTTCTCTTCCCGTGTTCAACTCGACATCTCACTCGTTCGCTGCGCTCACTCGTGAGCTGTCAGTTAAACACTCGAGGAGAAATTCCATATCTACGCGCGCACATGTATTATTTTCTATTTTATTTCTTGCATTGACGTTTGCATTTGCATTTGCGTTGGGGTAGGCCTCTCTAAGTTACATTAGGGATCTAGAACATCGGGGTTTAGCTTCGCAAAAGCATGAGAGGACGAAATAAAGAAAAAGACGAATGGCGAAACTACTAGTAAAATTATTATAGACTCGCTATTAAGGTTCCAAGCCGGTAAATATTTAAGTTTGCTTTCGGTATAATATTGATGGCGGTTTTTATATTACGACTTTTTTAAAAACAGGTTTCATGCCGATGCAATTTGAGTTATCCTGCATGAGCGGACGACCTCTTAGCTCTTATCAAATTGTTTTATTACGAATAACTAATTACCGCAGTAAAACGACGTTTTTTAAGTTTGCAATTTATGACCGTTTTTCATCTTTTGATGTCAAGAGATTTTGTTGACCAATTTATCGACGCGTTTTATTGCGTTGGCAAAAAACAAGAGGGAAAAATCATTAAACGAGGGAGAACATTTAG